>NC_072462.1:20711920-20864420 GCF_027596085.1 Anoplopoma fimbria | reverse complement strand
TATTTGAAGAGGACGTAACACAAATTAGATAGCGGCGAGAGCAGCAGCAGCAGCGACGTTGGCCTGATTAAAATGGATGTATTTTTCCTCCACGGTTACTGTGATACCATGCTAGACCCAGATCCTCAGCTATACGGGGGGGTGCGCTTGTTTCTTGAAGTGGGCGGAGTGGTGGACAGAGGGAGGGGGAGGAGGAGTACACTGCAACCATTTCTGTTACTGGGGAAAATTGCATTACCATGACCTCCAGTGTGACAGCGTTTCTATAGCGCACAATGATCTATTTTTGGGAGGTAGACTGTTCATTGCTGCTCCACGCCTGTTGAGTCTATGGTTTTAAACCCAGGGGGAGTTCTATCGGGAATAATTTTCATGTGAAATGATCTGTGATTTTTTTTAAACACTCATTCTGTTAATAGCTGTATCAAGATAATGAGCGTTTTAGGTTAATATAGATTTTTGATCAACATTTGCATGCATAACAGTGCGTGTGCTTTGGTCACTTTAAGCAAGAAAAACAATCTGATTTCGAAATTTGAATTTTTAATCAAAATGAGAAAAATGTAGTTTTAAGAAGTCATAACATTGCGAGAGAACTTTTAATATTTCAACAAACTCCAGCATATTTTGAGAGTGATTCTCCCGCTATTATCTGACACCAATGTCTTGCTATCTGACCAACTGCATACTCTTGGCATTAAATAAAATGAAGCCAAAAATGGAGCTAAACATCCACCCATACAGTATACAAACCTGAAAATGGTACTTTGCAGCCACAGGAGAAATATTGCTGGCTCTAGCTATGCGTTCTTACTCATCACGAAATTACATTACAATAATTTATGCAAAAACAACAACAAAAGACACAAAGAAGGAATTCGAAAGCATAGAAGCATTCACATGTATCATGCTTTTGTAAGACAAAGAGGTGAAAGCTTTCTCAGTCATTATGTGGTATCAGTGTACAGTTTGGACAGCTCAGCCAAGAATTGAGTCTGACACTGCAGGGAGAAGTAGAATACTCTTGCACAGGTTTATATAGTCTACTCCAGGTTACTATTGAAGTCTGTTATTGTGCTGATTGGATCAAAGTGCAGGGTGTGCAGTTTTCCAGACAGCATGCCAATGGGTTTCTGTAGAGACACTAAAATGGTAATCCCAGAGAATACGCCCTTAAAGACACAAAACCCAGTAAATTATGCTGTTCTCTGCTACTTGGGTTCTTGGTTACAGTGGCTTTGCATGTCCCACCTAGTTGTTTACTACATCTCACATTTACTTCACTTGTGCTGATGTGATTAGGCTGGAGTTTAGGAATTATTAAGTGGAGGTGATAAGTGGTCTCAAAGTGTCATTAACATCATTAGGTAATGACGAACAGTCTTGAATCAGTTGCAAATTAATCTGCATTCTACATAATGACATAATTTTGGAAAAAATGAATGCCGAATTGCTAAATGTAAAGGAATACACTGAATCACCTTTAGAGAGCCTGCTCAATGATTTATTTTCTATTGTATGGAAACCAAAGGCTCCCTGGAAATGTCTGAAAAATACATCCAAGGGTACATTCCAAGTCTCTTAAATTGCCTCCTCGATTCCCTCACTTGCGTCCTTTCCTTGCGTCTTAGTCCCGCCCACCAGGGATGCATGGAGAGACGCAAGGAAACCAGGCGAGGAGAGAGGAAACGAGGAAATGTGTTTTAAGAGACATGAGACGTCCTTTCCTCTGTAGCGTCACGGGAAGCGACGTCTGTTTCTGATGACGGCGGGCGCTGATCACAGCTGGATCAGCTGTCAGTCGGCTCTAACAGCTGGAGAGACTTTTGATTTTATGTCTGCACACATAATCACTGTACTAATATTAATAAAGACACAAAGTAATCATCACTGTACTAATATTAATAATGAAACAACAAAATCATCACTGTACTAATATTAATAAGCGCAGGACCGATTTCTACCAGCGAAATGCGTTTGTCTTATTTATGAATTATTAACGTCTGTATGTTTTTGAAATTGGGATTGTGATGTCATTATTAAATAATCCAGAATATGATTATGTTTCCTCCTAAACACTTGAATTATTTTATTAGGCTCAATGTTTCAGGGTAAATTGGAATTACATAACTCATCAACCTGACGCTTAGGAATTATCAGCCTCATATGAATGAATGGAAATTAAGATAAATTATGTAAAAGTGTTTCTACTGACAGACAGGCAAACTCTTAAACTCTCTCTGACTTTTTAATCCATTCAGTCTGTGATCTGTCTTCACTCTGGTATTAAACTCCAGTGATGATGAGTTATATCAGATCAGTACGATCGGCTGCAGCGTCGAAGGAAGCTCTCGTGCATCCTCGCTCATGGCTCCTCGGTTATCTCTCCTCGGTGCTGAAATAAGAGCTTTGGGACGGTCGTCAATAGGGCGGCGCAGAACGACTTCCGGTTCAAGCAAGGAGCGAGGAGCGAGGAAACGACAAATAAGAGACTTGGGATGTACCCCAAGATCTGACGTTTTCAGTCTTGATACTGATACCTGAGCTTTGGGAATAGGCCGATTTATAGAGTACCAACGCAATACCAGCGTTTAATTATTGGCCAGTATGCCTCACTGTGTAAAAGTGATTAGGATCATGTTTTTTGTGTAAGGCAGCATCATCTTGACTTAAACCACGCTTTCCTATATGTAAATCAAAATATAATGCATATATACATTTATTGAATTGGTAAAACAATCTTCAAAAGCAGGAGTTCCTACATAAGTGTAAACTTTCTTTTTTAATAAAGGAAGTAATTGGTAAAAACTTTAACAAGAAATAAAAATTCCAGTGTAAAATGTTTATGTAGTACATGTTTACTTGGATAGCTTGACCCCATTGTCACAGATACCAATCCAGATATTGTAGTCAGTATCTATTTCAAGTCCAGCACACTTTTTTTCCCCTTCTAATTGGTGTATATCAGTGAACTACAACAGGTGATTTTTTTTTTTTTTTTTTTTTAAGTATTTTACATTTTTAATATTCGCTGAATGTCTGTCCACTAAACTTTGCTGTTTTGTAATGGTATTCGTAATAATTACTCTGTTGTTTAGACCTCCAGAAATTGATATTGAAATGTTTCCATGATATGCCATTTTTGTTAATTTGATGAATTTTCAAAATTGACAATTACTTTTAAATATCGAATTATTGAAAGGTCAGATTTCTTGTATACTGACACTCAGAAACTAAAGTTCAAGTATCAAATTTAAGATTGTATGTTATTTAGGCAACATCTTACCTAAATGGCTGCTTGCATTTAGACAACATTCAACCTTTTTGAGAACTAGCTTTAGTTACATGAAAGAGAGGTTTTGTTGTTTGTTTTTATAGTAAGTTGTCAAAGTATAGCTTTCTTATTTGTCCCAAAACCCTGGTTATGTATTAGCACAGCTTTAATGGCTGTCCTTGTGAATTCCAAAAACAAGGGTGAACGTTGATGGCTGTTTCAGCAAAATGAACTTCCGACATTCGTTTCATCTGAAAAGCCTGCTTTACCTTTTACAATACTTCTGTAGTTCACCTGGTGATTTGTTTTTGATCAGCACAGGACTAAGCAGTCACTTGGCGCCTGAGGCTCTCTTTATATGATCATTATCGCTACGTCAGCGTTAAATGTGCATCAGCAGTGGGCAGTAGGTCAGGCAGATAAGATGAGTCAGGACTTTTATGGTTGATGTGAAATATTTCCCTTATGTAACAACTCGTGATCATGCCTGGTTGGTTTGCTTGTGGCTTTTCTAACGTGTAAGAGTTTGTGCCTTTTGCAGCCCAACTGGTGTGAGTGGTCCTTTCCAGTTCCTTTCCTCTGTTAGAGGATTTTTTTTTTCTGGCTTAATTGCATCATGTGGATAAACTGTTTTTGTTCATTTTTGATACCTGGCACAAACGGCGCTCCACAAGAATGCTGGATACATGGGGTAGCCATCATGCACAGGGGAACACAGTTAAAGCAGGTAAATCTGAGACTTAAATAATCATTTTCACCACTTGATAAGCAGATTAGATGTTTTAAATGGATAGGTAAAGCTTGAACCTGAAAGCGACAAGCAAATCAGGATGTGACTGATAAATGTGTGTTTTTTTTATTTTTTTATTGCATCTAAGAGAGATGTAAGCGATTTAGTTCTCTAGTTTTTTTTGGATGAAAAGTTAGAATTGTGGCGTTAGATACCAGTAGATTGCATCTGTGCATCATTGAGCTGGTTCCAAGTGTTTCTGGCACCATGGTAAACTTTATCTCAAATTGACAATATACATCAATTTTTTTTAATTGGCCCAGTGTGTCTGTAGAACTCTAGATCATTGTGACTATAACAAGTTGCTGGACAAGGCCCAACTTGCATTAACAGTGGGATACTTGGATCACAAGCTTGAAAAACTGTACTTCATTTCAATTACTGTAACATTTTTGTTACAGTAATGCTTTGATTGTGGTTTATTAAATGGTTAATGTGGCTAAAAGGTCAGCACCTTCTCTGCTCTGTAACATGACTGTTGTCCAGCTGGTGTAGTCTTGGTTGACTGGCAGTCTTCGGGCTGTTGGCTGTACATGTACCTCCTCCTGTGCTGTGACGTAAGTGGACTTGTATCAGGTGCTCCAGCCACCAGTCCAAAACCCAGACACGCTCTCTGTACAGTGGTATTTGTGAAGCTGAAACCAGATTCTATGTCTGGAGGTTCCTAAGTGGCTACAGCTACATAGTCAGTAGAACCATAAGTCGTATAACGTAGGCACCATTTCATTCACGTAGGTCTTCAGTTGTGTTGGCTCAGTTAAAGGCCCTAGGCTCCTCAGGATCAAATCAAGAGAGAATGTTTCTCTCCCTTAAGGAACCGTTGACCCACTTAAAACTGTTCCTTTCCTATCATATGGCGTTTCAGTGACTAAATGTAGTTTTTCAAAGGCTTTTTCCATCCTGACAAGAATGCAAATCTGTTGTAAATACCTTTTTTCTAATTTATTTTTTTTAAATCCTTTTTGCCTGGGGGAAAAAATATTTTTTTTAGTGTCTCCTTGCACCCCAAAAAGTTTTTACAGGCAACATGTGATCTTTTTTAGAAAAGTAGTGGACATCTGCAGTGGCACAGCGATTCAGCTGCATCTGCAAATTCTCCTGGGTTTCTATCATTACTGTGTGCTCCATTTTCCCACCTGGACAGTCACACAGTCCAGACTAAAAGGACTGTCAAGGTCAGTGTTATTTTAAGGCTGCATGTTGCACTACAAAAGCTCTTTCTATCTTGTTGAAAGGGAATTAAATCTTTGTACCGTTTAGTTTCTACTGTACCTTCACTGTTTGTATTCTCCAAACTGAGACTTGAATGCAGACAGCCTTTTGACTTCAGCAACCATCGCGTGATACTGTGACTCATATCATGATTTCCGTGAGATTGACAATAGCCGTGTATTCTCTCTCCCTCCTTGAATATCGTTTATAATCGCTTTGCTCTCCTTAATCTTCACTCTTCTACTGATCTACTCTTTGCCGCCCGTATGATGTTAGGTTTGCTACTTTTTATTATCGAGTGCCACCTCGCTGTTAAGATGGTTTGTGTGATCTTTTTCACCTGTAGAGGAAGCATGCAGAAGTTAAAACTTCTTGTAATTTTCATATTGCAATACAGTGTTGAGGTGTCAGTTGTCTTTCCAATATTGTGCAGCCATACTTAAGGTGCAAGGATTATTCACTTTCTTTTTTTTTTTTTTTTTTTATCATTTTACTGCAATTAAAAGTCAGGCAAATGATTTTACATTGTTTTGGGTAATGGGAAGGAACTCGTTTTCCTCCGTCACGTTTTCTGCATCCGATGTCCTTCAGACAACAGTTAAACAGATGTTAACCGGTAGACATTTTCAGGACACTGAGCTTTAGTTCTCCACTAAAATATTGATGTCACGTGAACTTCAGTTGCAAAAGCAAACACAGGGAAGTGAGTTTAGACATCAACAGTGGGTGTGTTTCTAAGTGCTCAAACACAATAGGAGGAGGGTTTATATCTCCTGTGCATAGAGGAGTTCTTTCAGTCAGTATCAACAGACGGTATGAGCTGGATGAAAGTTATTTCAACGTAATTCCTGATTTGTTATAGTGGTTTTTAACAGAGGTAATGTTGTGAAATTGTACTGCATGTTTGTCAAGAGAAATAGAATAACATTCTGTGGAAATCCAACTTGTTGGCTCAGTGATGGCTGAGATGTGGTCTGAGTGCCAGCTGGTTATTTTTCAACCAATTTGTTTTTCAAGTTACAGCACTAAAGGGAATCTAGCCAGGAATAAACCAAAAGCAAATTGCATGAAACACATGATAATTATGAATTAATTTTGGACTATAATCACTTGAGTTTTTCATCAAGCACCCTCTTTGTGTGTCTTCCTCTGCAGGTACTAAGACAGAATGTGAGGCCAGCCAGTTTCAGTGTGGAAACGGTCGCTGCATCCCTTCCGTCTGGCAGTGTGACGGAGACGAGGACTGCACCGATGGCAGTGACGAGAACTCCTGTGGTGAGATGCTAAACACACGCTGCTCACACACCACCTGACATCATTACCATTCACACACGCACACTGTACTATAATTAGTCCATCTTACATAGACGTCTTGCTGCTGTAAATACTTGCTAGAACACCAAATGTTATTTAATCCACAACTGAAAATAGTCTCCATCAAATGCACTTTTTACTCCTGTTTGTTTTAAAAACTACAATACGATTGCAAAGCTGAGTAGATCTTTTAAAATCACTGAGCCCAAACATTAAACTCTATTTGTGAGCAGTTTTTAAAGACTTTTGTCTTCAGTGAGAGCCACAACAAGGGGGACATAAGAAAGTATTGAGAGGGGGACTTAAACAGTGTTGGTTTTGTTCTTTTCTTGGGATTTTTTTTGACTTATAAAAATGTAACACCAGCTTTATCCTTTTAAATTAAAATCGTCTATGCATCTTCTTACTTATTAGCCTTTTTAAAAGTTAGAAATGAAGAATATAACAAATGTTACAGTTTGTGCTGTACTTGATCAGTTGCCATTTCTATTGCTGCTGTGCCGAAGGTGGGCATTTGATGGAGTGTGGGCGAATTGATGACAATCCATCTTGGTTACCATTGAGCATGGTTTCCTGATTGCCAAAGTGAACAATATGTAAATTAAGTTAGAAATGGTGTCTGACTTGTTTTGAAAGGTCCCCTCACAGGGTTCCAGACTGTTTTTACGTTGGTAGGACCGGTGCAAGGAGTTTTATTTTATTTTATTTCTCTCCTTGTTATTTGAGCACCACAGCATAGGGTATTTAAGTCTTTAAGCCTCTTCCTTGGCACCAGCTTTGCTTTTTAGTCAAAACGTATGCAAATATCTGGAGTAGCAACAAAGGCCTTTAGCACCCATTTTAAACTCAAAATGAAAACTCAGTCTGTCATGGTATTTGATGTTCCGTTTATGACCACAGATTATGTAGCTGGAAGCATCTAGTGGTTTGTATTAGGGACGGGAATCAGCAGGGACCTCCCGATACGATACTATCACGATACTTAGGTGGCGATTCGATATGTATTGCGATTCTGTGGGTATTGTGATTCGATCTTGCGATTTCTTTTGGTTATTTTTTTTGAAACACTGGACCATGGAAAACAGTTGAATCATACCTTCAAATACAACACAGTCAAATTCACTTAGAGCTTTCCAAGTTTTATTTCAAGTTTTAATTCCTAAATCTTAACATTAACTTAATGACTGCAGGGCAGCCAATAGAGAAAATAAATAAAAAATGTGCCCTATTATTGTATAGCCCCTGTCAACTGATGCGATTAGCCTTTTCTGAACTGCTGGGGAGCTTACTGAAACATGTATCCAGCGTTCGTTGTTTGCTGCTAGCAGGTTTGGCTTCCTCCGCCGTTTTGTCTGATAACTCAGGATGGTGTCGAGTGATATGGGCACGTATGTTGGTCGTATTACCACAATACTTTATCTTTCCGTGGCATAGTTTGCAGACAGCATTGCTCATGTCTAACTCATTTTTTCCTCGTAAATTATGAAAGCCAAAGTTCTTCCAGACGTGCGATTTAGGTATGAATCTCGGGACTAACGTCTGACATGTTTGCTGTCCAACATGTTAGCCTTTGTATTCCTACCTAGCTACTACATGTGAAGCTGCGCTTCTAGCCGGAAGGAAATCATGAACGAATAGATTGCATTGCGCCATCTGTAGGATTATAATCTGTAGGATTATAATCTGTAGGATTATAAGCGGCAACGTTTTTTTCCGCCTTGAATAAAATAATTAAAAGTAGGCTACAGAACAAAATATCGATTTGGGAGGCAGCGCGGCGATTTAAAAATCGTCACACACAAGAATTGCGATTCGTAACTGAATCGATTTATTTTATTTTTTTCCCAGCCTTAGTTTGTATGCTCGTTATTTTTTCACTGGTGTAACGTTACACTGTAGGTTTAGTCACCAAATACTTGTGTATATATCTGGCCACTAATACTGGGCCTCTTTAAGTTGCATTAAGGATGTTTGGTGGTTAATGCCCTTTCAAAGCTTGAGTAGCTGTTTCACTCAGCCGTTCTGCTTACCAAACTGCGTGTACACATTTATACAGTTATCGTTTAGAAACTGTAAAAGGGTCTATATAGACTAGCTGATACAATCAAGCAGAAATACTGTACCTTTACCTAATTCAGTATTAAGTGCCAACACATTGATTTAAAATAGCATGGTCTCACTACTTCACATTAACACATAGATGTCACCTGACATTCAGTATCAGAACCCACCATGTTAGCCTTGCCCCATCAGGAGGCTTCCATGAATCCCTTGGGACAGAATGACCTGGTGATGGGAAGGTAGCAGATAGAGCAGAGCTAAATATGGATACGACAGAAATGTGTGTGTGTCCAATACATTTCAGATCTTTCTCCATTTTCTTTTGTCCCTACTCTATCTGGGTCATATGATACTGGGAAAGGGGAAGAACAAGTGAAGGAAATGAGTAAGGATAAAGGAAGAAAGCAAGGGGTGGAGGTGGAGGAAAAAAAACCCAGCTGATGGTACTGCAGGGCTGTAGGAGGGAGAAATCCTAATAAGCAGATTTCTCCCTCCTGTATATACATATACAGGATTTCTTTCAGGAAAATAATTAGAAGTTTCTACAGCAGTTACTGAAGCCCAAAAAGCGTGCCAGAAATTTGAGAAATAAGTGATGTGGTAACGTTCATCGTACTGAATTTATCAAGACGTAAACATGGAGGGTGTTGAGTTTGCACCAAAAAGCTCATCAAATTACTTTTCAAATGACGACGGTGAAGTGATGATGGACTAAAACAGACCGTGAACTTCTCTGCCAATAATTGGTTTCACCCAATCTCACTCTCTCACAGCCGCTGACATATTGCTGCGTTTGAGGCCACGTCCACACTAACCCGTTTTCAAATGAATCCGCATATCTTTTTCTCCGTTTGCACCGAGCGTCCACACTACACAGCGTTTTAGGGCACCGAAAACGATTAAGTTTGAAAACACTCCCGAGGGCGGAGAAGTTTGAAAACGGCCTTATTGGCCCTACAGAACGGACTAATGACGTACTTGTGTTGACCAGATGTATGGACCCATAATCTAGTAAACTTCGTTTAATGACTGTTCATTCAAAGTACATGTGCTGTCTGTGTGGGAGAGATAGTTAGACCTGCAGTGTTGTAACTAAGCTTGAAAAATAAAACTTCTAAAAACTTCCACGAAATGTGTCTGTTTAGAGTTTATGGAGGAAGATTTTAGAGGATGTTCTTAAGTATCAAGAGTAGTGTAATCGTATTATCTGTACCCAAGCAACCAATGTACTTCCAGTTTACACCGGCATGCGCATGCCCAGTGTACATGAATAGTCACGTGATATTCGTTTTCAGGGGCGCAAGTCTGGACGCACATAATTTCGAAAACGATGCTGAAACGCATGTGTGGACGGAGATCTTAAAACCCCGTTTTCATTTGAAAACGAGTGAAAACGGGTTAATGTGGACATGGCCTGAGTCTCTGTCGGTTATATACACACATTGGGAGATCACAGATGCTTTGACTTTCAACAGAGACAGAACTGAGACGTGTGAAAGATAAGAATCTAAAATTAATTCACAAAAGAAGGTTGATAATGAGGCCCGCTGCGGCTTGCTGCTGTTGCGGCACAAATTGGGAGTTGGTTGTTTCTTGGGTTCATATTTGTATTCTGGTCAGAGAGACTGAGGGAAGGCCTCAAGGAGACACCCAAGCCAAGTGTGGACATGGAGGTGCTGTGAGTGGAGGCATTTTCTCTTGTGTTTTAGACCACTTGAAATCTCAAGTTTGCATTGAACCATATATTGTTTCATCTCTTCCTGGTTTCTTTTTTTTGTCCGTTTCCTGTTCCCTCGATTTGCACAAGAACAACATAACCTGCAGATGGGTGTAAATTATTGTTTTTGTTTTTTTTATCAAAATGATGGTTGCACATTATAATTCAAATTAAGAGAATTTAATTTTTATTTTATTTTTATTAGAACTTATTTACTTAACTTATTAGAGCAAAATGATTCCTGTCTTAATAAGCTGCAACAGATGGAGGGTTTGGTTGTTGACCATAACGTTTGTAGCTCCATATATAGTATTGCAGACCTGTTTACTTACCTGTAGTCAATTTTGCGACTTGGCTGAACAACAACAAACCAACTCTCGACTGTTAATTTCAGAAAGGAATCTAGTAGGTAGCTCAATAGTTGAGCTACCTACTAGATTCAGAGTTGTCAGAATCGCCCATTTAACTTTAAAGCACTGTGACTAACTCGACTGTTGTCTTGAGTACCGTTATGTCAATAGTCTGATGAGGGCAGAGGTTCCAAATCTTAGGCGTGGCAGCTTCAAAATCGCTCGCAGGGAGATCAAGGTCAAGGTTTCCAGATGTTGAACAAGATATGAAAAAATCCAGCGCAAACATGATCTACCTCATGGTCAATACTGAGATTTATTCTTGTCACTTCATATGTTGGATGTGTTTTTTTTAACTGATCTTCCTCCTTTTTGATGTAAAATTCATACAGCAGTCAGATCTCCGGAGGATAGGTTTGAATGCAAATGTGTAGCTTTGGCTCTTTTTAATTAGATTGCAACAAATTGTAAACTCGTGACCTTTTCACCTGATGGAAGCTTAGGTTGGGTATACTGCAATTCATATTCATGAGGTGTGGCAAGTATGGCTTTGGTCTTTTTCCCCCTTCTCTTATCATTCATGTGTTTCTGTGATGTGAGATGTTTTATTAAAGAACATGCTGTCCGTCTCCTCTTCTCTGTGTAACAAATCCATCTCTTTTCTCTCCCATTTCAGTCAGAAAGACTTGTGTGGAGGTGGACTTTGTGTGTCGCAACGGCCAATGTGTCCCCAAACGATGGCACTGCGATGGGGAGCCAGACTGCGAGGACGGGTCCGACGAGAGCGTAGAAATCTGCCGTGAGTAGTATTTATTATTTTTTTTTTTTATTTTTTATTCAGTACACTGGTGTACACAAAAGTACACCAACTTTGGAACTTTTATTCATTTCAGTACAAGATGTAAATCCACTTAGTGGAGACTTGCTTTTTACCCAATATACTTAATCTTGGTTCAGCCTTGAACTACCATGCTAAAAACAAATTGTAAAATGTTATTTTGCAATCAATTTTGATCCCTCATACAGTAAGTGTGAACTGAAAGCAATGGCTTCTTGGAATATAAAAGTGTAGGTTTGCCTTTAGGTTGAGAAATGGTACAAATATGTCATCAGCAGTTGGTTGAATATATGGCGTTTGTTTTTGCTGATGTTAATGTTGACGTATATAAGTTTGGATGCCTATCTTTTGCCTCCGCACGGCTGAGCTGAGCCGGCGGCATGCAGATAATGATGCAAGCAACAGTGGTTACAGAGCTAACAGTGTTAACCTGGGATGGGACCGGAGTCTACATGCCAAATTTCCATGTAGACTGGGTCGGTTGGGACGGCTTTATCAGCTGTAACTGTTGTATGAGTGCAGAGCGAGCCTGTGAGCTAACCTATGTGGCACGCTCACGTGCACTAAAAGGCACGTTTGGCAAGCTCACAACACACAGAATGAGTGACTTCATTCATGCTCAGGTAGACATTACGCCACTATATCTTTACATAGGAAACAGTTGTTGAATTCTATATTGTTGCTCTGAATATCAAATTTAGCTCATTTGAAGGATGAGGCCAGCATGATTCTACATTCTTCTAATATATTTTGATTATAATAGTAAATGGTGCTTTGTGAAAATGTTCACATCGATGGTGGCATTTGATGGACTGAAGTCTGGCTATAACCTCAACCAGTGCAAGTGTTTTTAATGGTAGAAGTAGAAATAGTTTTTTGGGCAGCAATGACGTGGAAAATAAGATCGATCAGACTTTGGCTACACATACAGCCCAGTTTCATGGAAGTTTGTGAAATAGTCAGGAAATGCAATGTATTGGTTTGTGTCCAGAGACACAAATTTTTAACACACACTAATCAACAGTCGGAGCAAGTTGCGAACGTAATAATATATGTAATGTGTTCAATATTATCCTTCAAATCATCCAAACAAATATCTTATCTTTTGAAGGCGTCAAACGTGGCTCAAATATTTTACTTCCTATGTCAATTTCATGGGTATGTATTTAAAGGCTTTCAGTTTTTTAGATGCAACACTCACTCAGAGCTCAGGTGACTGTGTACAATGTTCATCTACTCAAACAGGTTCATTAAGACGTGTGCAGAGCAGCAAATTGCATACAAGCAGATCAAAAACAAGGCAGAACGTAATAGACTTTAAAGTTTGAAATCGGGGCTTGTGCACGCGTGTCCATCGGAGGCCGGACGGTGTGAGCGGTCATGATTTCTGCAGTCTGTGACTGCAGTGAAGATCACAGGTTCCAGCTAAAGGAATAAACAGCTAGGACAAGCTGATCTTAAAAACGTTTATTCAACATCTTCATACCTGGGGGGCCTATCCAAGTATAGTCTGTAAGAAACAATGCTATCATACAGAAATCAAGTATTAAAGTAAAAACTCTAATATTAAAGTAAACATACTCTGGTCTGCAACTTTGCCTTCAATGAGCTCATACAGAGCCATTAAAGGGATAACTACCATGGTATAAACAATGTAGCAAAATTGATGTTTTTAAAAACTGTTGACTGCTGCATCACACACTTTCATTACATGACGTTTTGTACTACTACTCAACTACATAGGGAAATATTGTACATTTGTACAATATTGTACATAGTTTAAGCTTTTACTCTTCTACATTTATCTGACAGCTGTAGTTAATGTTACTTACAGATTCAGATTTTACATCCAAAAAACACATCACCTTATGAAATGTAATGTATTGTTAATTGATTAAATTAGCCAAGAGTAGATAAAGTAGAATTTGAACCTCATCGACCAGTTTTGCATCCATAATTATAAAAACACTAATATACAAAAGAGTTTTAAGAGCTTGAAAAGGGGAGATTCCGCATGATGAGTACTTTTACTTTATGTATATTTTGCTGATAATATGTAGCTGCATATCTATGATTGAGGGATTGCCCCCACAGAGCTTTCACATGACAATGGCGTAGCCGACCGGCTTGGAGCTAAGGGTACTAGCGGCCACCATGAGCTAGCCAGTGGAACATACGCACACACAAAGGCACTAACGTACACTGAGAGCACGCACAGCCGGGCCAGGCTATGTCAACAAAATAAAGAGACTCTCTGATTAACACACACACACACACACACACACACACACACACACACACACACACACACACACACACACACACACACACGGAGAGGGACCTCATTCTCTGCTTAGGAATACATTACTACATTGTATTTTCACATGGTAAGTAGTTATTTGCTGCTATATTAATGCACTGCATTTGGAAGTAACGTTTCTGAACACTTTTTCAACCATTGGGATAATTTATTGTAAACACTTTACATGATACTGAAAGACCTACTGCTGATTACCCTTGGAGTTGGCTTAGCAACCAGCACAGTTTTAGTTTTTTTGACCATCTGAGTGCATAGTAGAGATTCCATGCAGTTTCTAGCTGCATATCACTGGTGCAGAAATTCAGAGAGGCACTTAAAAGCAGTGAGGTTGGGTTTCCTGTGAGCTGCCCTGTCAAATAAATAAGTTGTTTATATGTAACTAAGGAGAGCTGCTGAGCTTTAAATGTTATCGCTGTGATGTGAGGTCTTGCTGGGTGCCTGTTGGAATCAAAGAGATGATGGAAAGTGTTTACAGAAGTTGTATTTTTAATGAGAATCTCTCGTCTGCGCTGCCTTCACTGTGCCGTTGTGAAGACAAATGGACTATGGCGTCTCCTCAGGTGCAGAGATGCACATCAGAGGGAAGATGAAGGCATGTTGGTTTGATATTCATGCTTCCTGATGTCTTCCTGAATGCGCAAAGCATTTTTTAAGTCAACTAAAGGAACTGTAAGTAAATACTGATCCTCAAGATGAAACCAATACCAGTGGAGGAAAAAAAGAAGAGAGGTTCTCTGGAGGGTTGATGAGACGCTTTTTTTATTACATACATCCTAGCTGTAGAAAATACAAACTGTCAGCAGCTTTCTTTTAAAACTTAATGTTTCTTCTTTGGTGCTTAAGCTTTACTGTGTGCAAGTTCAACATATAGCTGTTTGAGTTGATGGCCACCTGAAACAAAACAATAAATGTTTGTACAACATGATCAAATACAATTCATTCTGGCACACCTGTACAAAACGTTTATAGAGACTGTAGCTAAACAGAAAAATCTGGCACTGTGTGATGACTCACAACTGTATTAAATTGCTTTAGTGCAACCACCTTCATCAGGCATGTGATTTAACAAGTGAACACATTGATACACACATACTAGGAGATCAACTGGTGACTATTGCCTTTTTTGGGTCAAGTTAAAGGTTACAACTTGCGGTCGATATTGACGGTATCTTTGCTATTTGAAAACGGCTGGTTTGCGTATGATGTTGCGCTGTGACTATTCTCTCTGAACAATCAGTGGTCTGCACTGTTTTAACTCAACCGCTTTAGTATTGGCTCAGCTCGCTTTGAATGGAGCCTCAACTAAGTGGTACCAAAAGCGGGAACTACCAACAACTTTTGCTAATGGAAAACCAAAAAAAGAACGCGTTGATTGTAGCCATGCCATACAATGCAGTGTCCCAAGGTTTGAGGATCGAAGAGATTGTATGTTGTACAAATTGTAAAGACAAATATTTGAAATGTAAATTCATCTTTCAATTTACTGTAAAATACATTGACTTGACTGCTTTGGCACACTTGATTATACTTTGAAAATATGCACTCATACCGACGTAAACTACGAAATGTGCTATATAGGATCACTGACTATACACAAGATCTCTAGAAAACAAAAAATTACAAATAGGTGGGCATTACAATAAAACCCTTTTATGTGTTTGGATATCTCTTTTATTGTTGCATGAACAAATAATGAAGTACTTGATCAAGCCCTTAGCTGATAGTTTGACTACAGACTGGAACAACGTTGTCATAAGAAGTAACAAATGATGCACATTCTTTTTTCTAAACAATGGTATGTAATATTTTCTAATATTGAAGGTCTTGGGTTTGTTTCTGGGAAGACACCAGCAGGAGTTTAGTTGTTTGAAATCTAACACGACTTTTCAGCTAGCAGGGAATCCATGGAAAAGAAGAATGAGAACAAATACAAAGATAATACAACCAATTCTTGAGCCAGACGGGATATGAAGTAGTATGAGAGTTATCCGCTCTTCATCTCGGTGTTTGTGAAGTGATTATTTGCTGGGGAGGCAGATGTGCCTGACAGCGTTGTACTACAGCCGTTTTCACACAGCAGTCCTCTTTGGTTTCTGCTGCAGTGTGTCAACACAGCAGGTTAAGTGCACAAACTTGAAAACAATGCAAAAATAAATTCTTCACCTCCTGGCAGAAAATAAATCAACCTTCCTTCGAGTCGGGGAAAAATCCCTACTGCGCTCTTGGATGGGGATCTGTACTGCCAAAATGAGAGCAGTTTGAGGAGTCGTTGTGTAGGGTTGCAAAGACCTACTCGGGTTCTAGTGTGAGAAAGACAAAATAGGTACTGTGCAAAATAAATAGCTGGTGGTTTATCAATAGTATTTCTAATCCATTGTTCTATTTATATAGCAGATGATTGATTGTCCCGTATTAGCTCAAAACCTCTGGGAGTAATGTGTATTATCCTTGAAAACCTATGATCTGAATTTTTTATATATTTTTTCACCTTTTGAGACTGTTAATGTTCGAGTTGAACACTGTCCCTTGTATGATGCATCCTTTGTCAAATATGACTCCGCTGACCAGCTGCTTGGAACCATTTGAATCGTAAAAATTCTCAGGTGACAAAGGATGACCTGATAAACTTTATTACGTTTGATCAACCTTTTTATTAGTTCAGCAATTGCATGAATGTAAGTGGCTTCTTCAGCAGCATCAATGAAATAAGGGACTTCTCCCAGTACTACAGGAATCAAGGTTTATTTACCCAATTCACTACAAACATGGCTGTCTGAGTTGGATTTTTGCATCTCACTTGTAAGTCTTTGCAAATGTAAAGGGTATTAACGGCAATATTAATTACTTTTGCAGTTAATATTGCTGTTAAATGGCCACGACGACCTGTAAATGGTCATCGAAATGCAAATCATCCCAGTTTAATCAGAGGACAAACGATACTAGCATTTATCATCTTATGGCGTCTCCTGAGAATCTTTTCTTCAAACTTTCCCTGAGTTTACCATTTTCCCCTTTTCCCCTTTTTTTTTTTTTTTTTTTGTTTGATATATTCTACAATAATAAAGTAACTTGCTAAGAAATGACTGACTGTGCCATTAGATCTTCTCCTTTATAGAGGTGAAAACTTTCTGACATCAGTCTGTGCTTGCGTAGATTAAATGGTACAACCTGTGTGCTCATGTTTCCACTTGCGCTTGGAAATGTGTCAACTGAAGGTCATCACCAGCACTCTAGTTTGTATTCCACATTGTGTGTGTATTTTAAGAGGTTGTCAAGTTCCAGTCATAGTTGCAGTGGTGTACGTGCAGTTCAACCCAGCTACTATAGCTGTTGTGTCACTGTCCTGTTTGACCAGCTGTTACACATGACTTGGCAGCTGGGAATGGAATCTAAAGTGTGTGTGTTTTGTAGATGCATGCAAATGTCTCGTGGCAGTTTGTGGGCTGGAGGACACGTGCTGTGGTCGTGTTCGCCTCAGTTTTCTTGAGTCAGGGTTGAATGAAGGAAGTGAGCCTGAGCTTCTGTTCACTTAGTCATTGATAGACATACAAGCAGGATGTCAGTCCATGAATTCTAGTTTAAACCCGGGTTTTAGCTGACCATCTGTTTTTGTTTAAACAGGCAAACATTTCTGCTGTTCGGTGAAAATCTTTCTTTTCCGTTTCTTTATTGTGAGGAAAAAAGCTACCAAAATGTATTCATGGCATTGAGCATTGACAATTAAAAAGTTGAGTTGGGGGTTGTTGTTTTTTTTTTGGGGGGGGTTAATCATGTATTCAATACATAAATCAGCAAACCTTTCTGAGAACTTCTGTTTTTCTATTAACATTGGTTCACTGGGCAGGTATGTCTGTTTGGTTAAACTAGTGCAGTGCAGGTTCGGTCGGGCCGATTGCTTGGCTCTTGCAGGTGCTGCTTGCAGAGAGAACCGCTCATCGCTTGACTCCAGGGAAGGGAAGAAGACTTGTTACGTTATCCTTATAATGTTAGTATACCCGGCAGCAAAAGTGAACTGCAATGAGTAATGACCTGAAAAGGCCTGCTGCAGATGACCTGCTCGTCTCAGTCTGCAGAGCCATGAAGCACAGAGCTGGCTTGTTTCATCAGAATTTATTAATATAGAATAGTTCTCGAGTTGACAAAGGACACGTACAAAGACGGACTGAATGGGTTTTCTTGCTTTATAGTTCGATGAAGAAAATTTAAATATATATTTTGAATCCTTTTGCCAAGCTTTTCAAAGAAAAGCGAACTCCGGTGTCACATTCACACCATAGAGAATATTTTAAAGACGCCCACCCACTTAATCATTGAATTGGCGAAACCACTTCAATATGTGATCTTGATTTCATCAAGGAGCATGTATTTAGAATATATCCTATGATCAGTAAACTGCTTAGAGAGAGGATACGTCTGATGCTGAGAAAGCAGTATGTATTGTCCTTCATTGACTTGGTTGTAAATAACACACCAAGCTGGATTCAGAAGTATGGCAACCTATTGTTACCTGGCTCAAAAGAACTACGTCCTCGTAGTCAATAATTCACGCAGCTGTAGGAGCTGCTTTTCTATTCACCTTCATGTAGTGTTCCATTGAGCCGCTCTTATCACGGTGCATTACGATTTCCTCTGCCTGGCTGCTCGTTATCTCCCTCCACAGTGTAAGATCGCAGGGATAAGAGGCAACCAAGGTCTGAAATGTTATGGTAACCAGCACTTTGGGATGAATATGTATGCTGAGATAAAATGTTTGCGAATGATGCATGCAATTTCGAGTTTGACCTCCAGGCGATTTATATTAAAGACTGATAATGTCTCTTATCTGGACAGAAAATCCTTTTTTAATTAACACACACAAAACTATCAGGAGAGGTTTGTTTCATTGCCTTTTACTGGAGAGAAACAACATTGTTGTATAAGTATGATTTTTCCAAACCTCAGCTGTTCTCAACCTTGGCTCCATCAAACTGGTTTATGTAACAGCTTGCAGTTTTCTGGTTGTCTGGGTATTGAGTTAATAGAAGTGAGGACTTTATGTTCTCCATCACTCCTCTTTCTTTGTGACGGGTAACTCTTAACTCACCACTAATCAACTAAAAGCTGCTTGTTTTTTTTCCAACACAAAAAGTCAGTAATGCTGTGTCCTTGTTCTGTACTCCTTGTTTTTGGACTTGCTATTATGGGGGAAATGCTCTCAAAAGGCAACAACTAGAGCCACTGCAGCTGTGCGATTAGTCCATATACAGCGGGTAAAATAAGTATTGAACACGTCACCATTTTTCTCAGTAAATATATTTCTAAAGGTGCTATTGACGTGACATTTTTACCAGATGTTGGTAACAACCCAAGTAATCCATCCATACATACAAAGAAAACCAAACAAATAAGTTCAGAAATTAGGTGATGTGTAATCAAATGGAATGACACAGTGGAAAAAGTATTGAACACATGAAGAAAGGGAGGTGCAAAAAGGCATGGAAAGCCAAGACACCAGCTGAAATCTATCAGTAATTAGAAAGCAATCCTGCCCCTTGTCAGTGCAAATTAATATCAGCTGGTTCAGTCCCAACTGATGGCCTATAAAACACAAGAAACGTCTCATGATGGGTAAAAGCAAAGAGCTCTCTCAAGACCTTCGAAACCTTGTCGTCGCAAATCATACTGATGGCATTGGTTACAGAAGGATTTCTAAACTTCTGAATGTTCCAGTGAGCACTGTTGGGGCCATAATCCGGAAGTGGAAAGAACATAATTTCACCATAAACCAGCCACGACCAGGTGCTCCTCGCAAGATTTCTGACAGAGGAGTGAAAATAATTATCAGAAGAGTTGTCCAAGAGCCAAGGACCACTTGTGGAGAGCTTCAGAAAGACCTGGGATTAGCAGGTACAATTGTTTCAAAGAAAACAATAAGTAATGCACTCAACCGCCGTGGCCTGTATGCACGCTCACCACGCAAGACTCCACTGCTGAAGAAAAAGCATGTTGAAGCTCGTTTAAAGTTTGTTGCACAACATTTGCACAAGCCTGTGAAATACTGGGAGAATATAGTCTGGTCAGATGAGACCAAAATTGAACTCTTTGGATGCCATAATACGCACCATGTTTGGAGGTCAAATGGCACTGCATATCACCCCAAAACACCATACCAACAGTGAAGTTTGGAGGTGGGAACATCATGGTGTGGGGCTGTTTTTCAGCATACGGCACTGGCAAACTTCATATAATTGGAGGAAGGCTAAACATCTGCTGCCATCTACCAGGATGATGAAGATGAAACGAGGGTGGACATTTCAGCAAGACAATGATCCCAAACACACAGCCAAGGAAACTCTCAATTGGTTTCAGAGAAAGAAAATAAAGCTGCTAGAATGGCCCAGCCACTCGCCTGACATGAATCCAATAGAAAATCTATGGAAAGAACTAAAGATCAGAGTTCATAGAAGAGGCCCACAGAACCTTCAAGATGTGAAGACTGTTTGTGTGGAAGAATGGGCCAAAATCACACCTGAGCAATGCATGCGACTAGTTTCTCCATGCAGGAGGCGTCTTGAAGCTGTCATTACCAACAAAGGCTTTTGTACCAAGTATTAAATAAATTTCAGTTAGCGTGTTCAAAACTTTCCCCTGTCATTCCATTTTATTACACATAAATTAATTTCTGAACTAATTTGTTTTGTTTTCTTTGTATGTGTGGATTACTTGGGTTGTCACTGACATCTGGTGAACATTTCATGTCAATAGCCCCTTTAGAAATATATTTACTGAGAAAAATGGTGACGTGTTCAATACTAATTTTACCCGCTGTATGATACTACTTGAACCATGTTGCTTCACTTTATTTATTTTAATAGTTCTACATAAGCGTCACCCATCTAACCTTTTTGTTATGTTTCTTAAGCAGGAACTGTCCTTTTTAAAAATATAATCAGAAGATTAGAAATGTCGCTGTAAACACACTTTTTTTTTTTTTTTTTTTTTTTTTTAAAACTGAACTACTTGATACAGCTGCAGTCAGTTCACTTTGGTCTATGTTAGAATTCGTTAATAATATTCTAGAGTTTCAGTAGGGAGCTGTGTTTGAGAGTTGGCTGTTTGTCAACCTCTTACTTTTTGTTTTTTTTTAAGTCTAATGAATAAACAAAATACACTCTCAAAATGTAAAAGGAAATATTCTCACACCTATTCATTTTCAAACAGAAAAATAAAGCCCTACACATGTAACGTTTATTTCTGTCCCAGCAAAATATGAATATATTTTTCACTGTTAACTTATTGTAAAACACACTTCATTTAAACAACAAAACTCAATCTCTCCAAAGTCTTGGTTACTTTTCCACTTTTCCCAACAATCACAAACTGCCCGCTGAGCACCTGCTCTCCTTTGTTATTCAGAGGCACACCATTAAATAAGCAAAATAAAAAGACAAAAATGACCAACAAACATAACGTCTGCATAACATAGCTTCTCTAAAATACATTTCATTTTGGTATGAATCAAAGAAAACCGACTATCAAACAATACATGTTTTGTGTTTTTGTCCATGCAGACATGAGGACGTGTCGTGTGAACGAGTTTAGCTGCGGAGCGGGCTCCACTCAGTGTATCCCCAACTTCTGGAAATGTGACGGAGAGAAGGACTGTGACAACGGAGAGGACGAGGTCAACTGTGGTAGGTGGACAAGCACACATTAACATGGGAGGGATATTTGTTCACAATTCTGTCTCACCATTAAGAACGATCATTTTCTGTTCAGAAACTCTCCTATTACACTTCAGTTCATTCCTGGATTTGAACTTTGACATTTTTGTATAATTTTTTAGTCATGTAGGGGAAACACCATAGATGTGGGATGAGAGCTACAACATATGCTATTCTGCTAATTGGAGCAAAAACAATGCCACATAATTATATTTGCTGCATTTTGACAAGACTTTAAAATGTAACTTTCCCTCTGACATCTTTAATTTAAAAATGCTGATTTCATTGGGCGAGGCCTCTGAATTTGAACTCAGAAACAGGACCTAACTTCCCTGTAGCACGTTATTCACTTAATGAATTTCAGATAAAATCATTCTGGGCTCCATTCATAGCCTCCTAACAGCTGGGCTGTTTACCCTTCTCTCTGATTCATTTTGTCAAAGGAACAGATAACCTTATGCACAAAAACACAAGACTGTTGTAGCTTGAAGGAGTGCATGATTCCTTTTTTCCAGAGGTGATCCAAGTACTACTTAAGCAGTGAAACTGTTCTAATGGATGAGTGTATCAATTACTTCTCGTCCTCCAGCTGTTTATCGCGAACACTGTGCAGCATAAACACACTGACAGCCATTTGCGCCAAAGAACGGAGCTCTGCCGGAATAAACCGTAAACTAAAATAATTGGATGTGACAGGAAACTCCACAGCAGCCTGTAGCATGCTGGTAAATTGTCTCCATCCATCCAATTTCTAAGCAAGGCAGTCCGGCAACATTTTTCCGGCTCCCCCCTCTAGATGAGAAATATGAATTTCAAAAGAAGGAAAAATGGTTGATACACATATAATTTAAAAACAAAAATTTCACTGGCAGATAATCAGTTCATGAGCCATGATTAATGACTAACATTGAATTGGGTTACTGCTGACGATGGAAGATGTTAATCACGTCATTGAATATGACCTTCCATCTGTAACATGCCAACGTTGAGTTATTACTAGAAGTTGTATAGGAACAGATACCAGTGCTGTAGGTAGCATGTATACATCATCACTATGTATATTTTTAATACCACAGCAGCAGGAGATACAGATTAGCATCTTCTCTGGCTGAAGATGCTAATCGGTGCAATCAGCTGCTTTAGTATGAGGAGACATTTAATTGTTGTCTCGTTTGTTTACGTGAAATCTCTGTACCAGGATGTTTTACTGTAGTGTTATGAGAGTTTTAGGCAGTGACTTTAACCCCCCTTTAGTGAGCTGCTATAGGCCAATGAAACCAAAATCTTGCAACCAGGAATGTATGAGCATTCATTCATCCTCCAGTCTGCACATGCACGTGGTTGATCTGATACACAGTCCTGCCAATTGTTTCACACTGTTCCATTAATTGTCAGGTGGCCGTAATGAGCCAAGATGTGCTTCAATGTGCCTGTTAAAACGATGACAAGGTAGACTGCTGGCAAATAAACATGGATGTAAGCAATGCTAGATTTAAAATGCAATAAAAACTGCATTCCCTCCCTTTTTTTTTATGAGGAAGGAAAAGCCCGCCACACATTTGTTAGGCCTCAACGATGCACAGAATGCGTTTTGGTGACTAACAATTAATGTAAACCTGACTTTACAAGAAAGCTCTTCAAAAAGCTAATATGCTGCTATATCGGTCTCAGCTTCACTTTTTGAACCAGAGATTTGTTCTCATTCAGCCACAATGCATTATTGATGTCCAACACTGATGTTGGGTGATGAGGCCTGGCTCGCAGTTGGTGTTCCAGTTCATACAAAAGGTTTTTTCAGGGCTCTGTGCTGAGCAGTCAAGTTCTCCCTTTAATCAACACAAGCTGCTGCTACATAGGAGGCACACTATTATCTTAAATCATTGTTACATTACAGTCATTTAGCAGACGCTTTTATCCAAAGCGACTTACAATCAGTAGTATATTACATATCATTCACCCATTCACACACTGATGACAGGCTACCATGCAAGGTGCCACCATCAGACTCTAACTAACATTCATGCAACATCCAGTCCACACCAATGGCAAGCCTTCGGGAGCAACTTGGGGTTAAGTGTCTTGCCCAAGGACACATCGACTGCCGAAGCCGGGTATCGAACCACCGATCCTCTGATTGGAGAACTACCTTGCTCTCCACTACGCCACAGCCGCCATTGTATGCTGTAGGCTTTGATTTCCCTTCAGTGGAACTATTGAGCCCAAACCACGACGATTCATTTACCAGATGTCGAATGGTGAACACTCTCTACTGCTTCACCATCCAGCTAAAGCCATCTTTGCATTATTAAACCTCAGAATTATTCATGGTAATCACAAGCCTGTGTGCTGCTGCTAGTCCATGCAAACACTTGACATGAAGCTTCTGACAAACAGTTGTCGTTTCTTTTTCGGGCCGTTTGGAAACATGTAGTCAAGTGTTGCTTCACTACTCAGCAGTCTTGTTTTGTGAATTTGTGAGGCCTACCACTTCACAGCTACGGACAGCACCTCTGTTTGACTGAGCCAAATCAAGTCAGGCAGAAAATTGACAAATTGACTAATTTGAAAAATGGCATCCTCTAACAGCATCACATCAGGGCTTCAGTACGGCCTGTTCCACTGCAAATATTTGTCAAGGAAAACTGAGTGGGTCAAAAAGCAAATTCAACCTTAATATGAAATATATATATATATATATCAGATATGCAATCAGACTGACCTTGAGCTTGATGCAAATAAATTACATTTATTATTCATTTTTTACTGCCTCCAGGCAACATCACCTGTGCTCCCAATGAGTTCACGTGCGCCAGCAGCCGCTGCATCTCCCGTAACTTTGTGTGTAACGGCGAGGACGACTGTGGCGACGGCTCTGATGAGGTGGAGTGTGCGCCCTCCTCCTGTGGTCCCAGTGAGTTCCAGTGTGGAAACTCATCGTGCATCCCGGCCAGCTGGGTGTGTGATGACGACGTTGACTGCCAGGTAAGACGATGCACAATAAAATGCCACACAGATTCCGAAAAACAGATTTGGCAAATCATGTTTACCTGGCCTGGACCTTATGAATCATAGCCATTCCCTTTCAATCATGCAAATATTGATCACTGCAGATTTGGACAGCAAAGGGAGAACCCTGATTGGATGGTTGATGATAACCACTGAATATACTAGCGTGGCACAACAAGTAGATGTGGATGTCTGGCTCAGCTATCCTAATTTCTTCGAGGTGGTCTTTACAGGGCCTCAGGGTCTTGACAACAAAAACTGTGTCTCCTCTATTCTCAAGCATGGACTCAAAAGCCTTCTGCAAAAGCAATAAGTTGTCTTGTGGATAGTTTTGCTGAAGGTGCAATTTAATGATGAGGCTGAAGTTCTGGTCACAGGAAATAGAATTTTTAACTGGGGTGTCTTGTGCGGCAGAAGAGCAGATGCTTCTGAGCAATGTTAACCCACTGACAAGGTGTGTGGATCAGGGAAATCACTTTGACCTCCATCTCTGACCTTCATTTAACCAACCAGATTCTATACATTGTTTTTTTGTTTTTGTTTTTTTATGTCCTCTCGCTCTGGTTTTGTCCTCTAAGAGTAAAAGCCCAAAATAGCTTTACTTGTTCTTAAAAAAAAAAAAAATACAATTAATAACAATGTTAAAGATTCAGGTATATACGTTTCATATATCGTGTGTCTTTCTGGTCTGGACTTTTGCCAATTTTATTTTTATCAAGAAATACTTTTACACAGACACAGCACACGAGAAACATAATCCCTCGCATTTTTTCAAGTAGGTTTTGCCTCACTATAACAAACTGTCCAGGACAAGATCCCTGGGCACACACATTCTGCTTTCATGAGTTAAATTTTCACAACACCCTGCGGTTATTGACCTCTCACACACTCTCTCACACACAGACACACAGAGAGAGAGAGAGAGAGAGAGAGAGAGCGAGAGAGACTGACTTTGACACTCCCATCACGTTTTCACACCTGGCAGAACAAGTTCCACTGAGTCTGCAATTTGCTGGTTACATGTTAATTGGCTGTGTGGTTATCACTGTGACCGCCTCGCAGGCAAATGAAAACAAAACAAAATTACTGACGCACATGCTCACACCCACAAATATTAAATACGCTGTGTTTAATGGGAAGGTCATTGTTGTTCACTCTCTTGCCGACTCGCACCCAGCCAGTCCTGCGTCAATGTTAAGTTATGTAGCTTAAGACACACAAAAGTGTGCACAGTCTCACACACATTAATATGCTCCCACATGAGTCAGTGACTTTCAGAGATGATGAAAGTGTGAGAAACTCCTCATGCTGCTCCTCTTGATCCCATTCTGTCTGATTGCCCAGTTTTGATTCTGATTATAGTGGTAATCATCTGTGAGATCTGAGTCCTAAAAGCTCTATCATTTCTGCCCTGCACATTCCCCAGATCACCTGTCAATCATACATTGTTGTCAATGAAGCAACATGGGTGGACCACATTGTTTTGATTCTGTTAATGACGTTGGCTCTTGCGTTTGGTAGCTGATGACTGTGCAAAGCCAGGATAACTCTTAAAAAAAAAATATTGTAACGTCATGTTTTGCAATGAAGGTGCATTATATGAGTTTGGAGGCATTCTGAATGCTTAACATGGAAGCGGCTGAGTCGGTGGCTTGCAGCCAACGGCGCTAACAGTTCAAGCTAAGGCAATCCTGCTGACAGGGCATATCTGGATGATATTGGTCAGCATAACATTTAACTCAGCACCTTGTAGACATTAAGGAAACATGGGGTCTGGCAAGTTGAGTTGGGCTGATGTAGGGGGGGAATATCAAACCGGTTTGATACTAAGCCAAAGACCAGTGCACCAAATTGCTCTCTGGTCCTAAAATACATTGGAACAGTTCAACAAACGTATTACCTTAATTGTATCATCTCATCAAATTACAACTCATTAGTTTCCCCAGCCAAACCGAGAGCTCATAGTTTTTCAGGCTAAGTCTCATCAAATTCCTGTCTCTGTCCCCTGCAGGACCAGTCAGATGAGTCTCCGTCTCGTTGCGGCCGTCACCCGACGCCGCCAGCCAAGTGTTCGTCCAGTGAGATGCAGTGCCGCTCAGGAGAGTGTATTCACAAGAAGTGGAGGTGTGATGGAGACCCTGACTGCAAGGACAGCAGCGACGAAGCCAACTGTCGTACGTACAGACCAGCTTTCACACTAAAAATCAAGCATTTCAGGTCATAACCACATTCCTTTTTTTAATCACGGCAGATTTGTTTTTGTTTTTTAAATCAATCTGTGTTGGTATGTGTTGATACTCCTTTGATACTCCTTTTAAGGGATAATTACTTTTGCATCAAATAATTAATGTGAATGGAATAAGACATAACTGATCCCTCTTCAATTTCCTTTCTTTCCTCTTATCTCTAAATGAATGCATGCAGTCAAGACGATACAGCCATCAATGTCATATAACCCAAAGTGCTGTTTTGATCATCAACCAACATTTGAAAACCCAAATGTAGACATAAGAACAGTACACACCCTTGCTCTTGAGAAGCTGGAACCTGAGAATGTTTGGCTTTCTTTTATTGATAAATGACTGTATAAAAGGGGCTGTTTGATGCATGCTTTGAATGAACAAATTGATTATGCTCTACTTTTATGTGTAACTCAGGTATGTGTGTTTCTGTGTTTCCTTGGCAGCTGTTCGCACTTGTGGACCGGATCAGTTTAAATGTGATGATGGAAACTGTATCCTGGGCAGCAGACAGTGTAACGGCCTCAGAGACTGCTCCGATGGCTCAGACGAAGCCAACTGCAAAAACAGTATGTGCAGCTTTTCAAGTTACTTTTATTTCTATTGAATTATCATGACGAAGACTTATGCCCTCTCACTCTGTATTTGTGAATAATAAAAATGCTCATTAGTCCCCATTGCTTTAAAATAAATAATAATAAATTTACCATACCAGTACCATGACAATACTGCTTGACAATCATTGTAGTTCTACCCAAGAAAACAAGGTCACAAAAAGAAGCATGTATGGCTCTTCTGAGCTATATAGTCAAAAAATATGGAATCCTGTCCATCAGCGTGTCAAGATACTGGTCAGAAGGATTTTGAAGAGTGGAAACTGCACACACTCTGACCTGCAAGGCAGAGTAGGTAAAAGGGTCAGTTAACCAAGACAATGCAGGAACACGTACATTTAAAAAAAGGTTGTGTTGCTTCTCTTTGGATGAGTTTCTTTTTTTATATTCTACCTCAGGCTGTCCTGAGATTCAGAAGCTGAGTGTGTGTGTTTAGTGTTCTGTAGATGCTGCAAGCCTGTAAGGGTAGAAACATGTGGAAGATATGCGTTTGAGGTCTGAAAGGCTTTTTTCAATAATTCAAAACTGGGTTGTTTTTATTTTTGTGTGCTCATGAAGAATAAATGCCTGGTTATCTTGTTTCTATGAGTTTGTTCTTGCTCCAGGAGCAAAAATCTTTGCTTTGAAAACTGACTTTAAAGAGTTACACGTTTGTTGCAGATTCTCACTATGACTGCTGAAAGATTACATGTTGGTTTGGCCAAAAACATAATGATGTTTTTTCTAACTTACAATATCTTGTTTTCTCCTGCATTCATGCCTGGAAATATTGTGCTGTCTCGCCTACTTAAGTTGACATTAAGTTAAAAAGTTTGGAACTTTAATGAAAATGTGAACCCTAAAGTAATTGGCATTTTTTGGGAATGTGGTTGATTGCATGAAAGTGCAAAAAAAAAAAAAAAAAAGTTTGCGTGAGATGAGAAGATCAATACTGCACTCATGTCTTTTGTAGTTACTAGAGCAATGGATCCGTGGGGCGCTTAGCTTGACTTAGCGTAAAGACTGGATGCAAAGGGAACCACTTTCCTGGCTCTGTACAAAGACAGGAGAGCAGCTTTAAAGAGAAGCTTATTCTGATTTACAGCATGTAGTGGAAGCTATTGCTGTGATGAGATTATCTGAGGAAGGTTTTGTGTATAAGAATTAAAATGTTTATCTCTACACAGTGACCCAGTGTAACGGACCAGAGAAGTTCAAATGCCGCAGCGGGGAGTGTATCGAGATGAGTAAAGTGTGCAACAAGGCCCGAGACTGTCCTGACTGGAGCGACGAACCCATCAAGGAATGCAGTGAGTAAATGAGGAACAAATCTAGTTAATGCTTGTATGAAGCCAGAAACACTCTACTTTTCCCATGATGATTTTATTTTCAAGATTCTAAAGATTCTTGTCGGTTTGGTGATAAATGGAGACTCTCCAAAATCTGATCTTGACAAACTTCAGTTATTATGCCTCTGCACTTGCGATTGCCCTGGTCTGATGGATCATATTTTTGGGTTGTCCATCTGTCAATCCCATTCTCATTAATGCGATATCTCAGGAAAACCTGGAGGGATTTTCCCTTCAAATTTGGTTCAAACATTCATTTGAACTCAAGGATGTACTCAACAGACTTTAATGGTCAATGGCCACAGGAGTAGACACGACTCGTGCACAAAACCAAAAGATTTCCTGCTTCTGCAGAAAAACTGTTGTGGAAGACTACTGATGAATATAATATTTTCACAACTTTCCCAGCTGAGTGGCAGAACAAATGTAGACTGATCGATAAGTTTTTGGTTTTTTTAAATATTATAGTTACATCAGAGTCTGTGTTACCTTGAATTATCTTGTAGTTTGAACTGTGATCAACCGACAGTGTTTGTCTATGGTAATCTGCAAATGTCGCTTGTGTTTTTAAAAAAAAAAATTAAAAAATCCTGTAGTGCTTTCCCAGGTGGGAGCTCTAAATGTCAGCCACATGAAAATTATTTATTATATATTCGAGGTTGCGTTCCCAGAATACTGATTCTGAATGTTGTGCGTGCATTTCAAAGCGAAGAAAGAAGACGGGTCACTGTTGAGGAAACAAATTGCTTTTAATTATGGCAAACAGTGTAAAACTACATGACATTCCTCTCTGTTGCACATAGATTAATGCTGATATGTGGATTTTTTTTTTTTTTATAAAATCTCCCCTCGTGCAGCTTTAATGCGTCCTGCTTTTCAGTGTGCAAGAACGAATAGTACTTCTAAATAATTCTCTTTCATTTATCAAAGAACTCAGTCAAAAATTTATTATGCTTTCCACAATCAGAATAAATCGTGCTGCAGTTCATTCAGAGAAAAAGATTGGCATATTATGTAAATGAACAATTTAATGGATAAAATAACCCGGATATATTGGTTTTTAGAATTAAGTGTTGTACAGTTGGTGATGAACTGAATTTCCTGTTTCAAGTATTTGTTCACTGCCTGCTTTGTTCAATGTATAGAACTATTTCATGGTAGAAGTATGCATATTGGACCATACAGCAACTTCCTTGTAATGTCAGTTTGAATCCACACTTTAATCATTGTATCATCCCGCTCTCTTGTTGTTTGCTGTCTAAACTGTCAATGCCTGAATGAAAACAAAAATCTGTTTTCGCATTGATGTTACATTTTATAGCTGTTAACTGAACGCGAGTGTGACAGGATTACTATGCAAGATGGCATCTACAGTTTGTGCGTATGCTTTCACGATAACCGTTTTAGCAAACAACAACAAAGCCCCGTTTCCTTCATGTGCTTCAGATCTAAACGAGTGTCTCATGAACAACGGCGGCTGCTCTCACATCTGCAAAGACATGGTGATTGGCTTTGAGTGTGACTGCACACCTGGACTTCAGCTCATAGACCACAAGACCTGTGGAGGTAGGTGACCTTTACATTGTGTTTATCTTTCAAGGGGAACTTCGGTATTTTTCAACCCTATTTTCTCATGTCTTCGTTTCGAAGTGACTCATGCAGACAAAATCAAAAATGATTTTCTTTTTTTGGGGGGGGGGAATACCTCAGCTCATTGTTGCTCACTGACGTGCTTATCTTGCAGGGCAGCCATAAACCTCAATTGTATGAAAAGTAGATCAGACATAACTATTGACTTAATCCAAAATCTACAATGACCGTGTCATGTTATTGTCCTGGATGTTTTGAAAAGAAAATGGACTGGAGAGACTGCAAGGCTGAATCTGTGTTACTATTTTTGTCTTGATTAGGAATCACAAATCCAACGGGCCGGGTCAGACATGCTGTAGATTGTTGTTGTGAATTCGAGATGTTTCTCTTATGGCTTTTGCATGTTATTGTAAACTTTTTGCCACATAAGGGTTCGCTGTGTAATGTGAGTTTCTTTCCTAAAGTGCCTCTGTTATGGAGGCACTTATCTGACACAGTTTTGTTATTGAGCCAGTCTTGGCCTCAAGCACTGTTTTGGATATTGGGGAATGTGAATAATCCCATCTGGAATGCATCCCGCTGGTTTGCAAAGGCGCTTAATCTACTCCCAGGTATAAACTAACCACTTTATCTCCCGAAAACAAGTGTATATTTACTTTTAATTCTGATGAGAGCAGCTTGTTGCTAAAGAGTGTTCCGGGAAAACATCAACAGCAATTATAGTTAAATTTTAACTTATTCTATCCCAAACTCACATCAGCTCACAATACCGTGCAATAAGAATCATTGGGATGTTTGAAAAAAAGTAAGTGCTTTCATTAGTTTTAGCTTTGCACTAGAGCCGTGTCTGATTGCCCAAATTGAAGCATTCAGCAGACTTGATTATTGCACATGTCGGATACCAGCTGTATTCCTTCTGTTTTCTCTTTCTCATCCCTCCATCATCTCTTCGTCTCTCTCTCTCTCGCTCTCTCTCTCTCTCTCTGATTGCAGACATCAATGAGTGTCTGAACCCTGGGATCTGCAGTCAGATCTGCATCAACCTGAAGGGCGGATACAAGTGCGAATGCCACAACGGCTACCAGATGGATCCGACCACCGGAGTCTGCAAGGCTGTCGGTGAGTCGATGGCTGGGAATACAGAGTTACTGCCTGAAATATAACATTCACACTGAAGTACTGTACTAAATGTTATCTTTCTTTCTTTATGTCTCGGGCTTTTTTTTATTTTTATGATTTCTGCTAAAGAACCTTAAAAAAAAAAGTAGAATTATATGGTACAAAGTATATTTTGAGATGTCTTTGGAAGCATTGCAGTGAGCCGCACCACACAACACCAGGCTGCTGTCAGTGTGTTTTTGTTTGACTGAAAATGTTTGAGATAAAAATGCTGTTGCATTTTAATGGGTTACACTGAGAGGCATTCCAGTATTTTGTCCACCCATTTATCAATTTCGGTAGACAAAATATAACATGGTTTGCAACAAAAGTGATAACGACCTTGGCTGTTGTATTAGACTGCTTTAATTTATAACTCTTTAATGATACTTTAGATAACACTCAAATAACAAAGTGTTTCTTGGTTGTAAAAATGTGTATAAGTATTTCTTGAATGAGTCCTGCGTAAGCCTGCATATTAAAAAATAATAATTTGAGTAATGGGGAAAAATGGCAAATCATACACATATTTGATAAAATATTCTAGTATTGGATATATATTTTGGCCCACTTGATTGTGAATCATTGGCTTCATACACAAAGAAATGTAATAGTATTCAAATTCATGATATAAATGTAAAAAGAGGCTTGAAAAGTGGACAAGCAAGTCATAAAAAGGAAAAACTGCAGAAATGAACCTCAAGTGACTATCATTGAACGATGAAAAAAAAAAAAACTCTCAAATCATCAGCAAAAGGCTCTGGAGTTGTCCTGCTGCTGGAGCTGTAGATGTCATCCTCTCGTCTGGTGATCACATGCTGTTTGGTCATTGCTGCAGTAAAGGACTATTGTGTTGCCTGTTGACAAAGACCATCATTGTATCTTTCAGCCTGATGCTGCTTTGTTTTCCAAAATGATTTTTCATGCAATCCTATGGACTCTTATTTATAATACAATAACTCTTCAATCAATAATCTCCATGATCTTAATAATAATATCACTACTTTGGATTTTTTTTTATTTCTTTTCTTACTCAAATGATATCTTGGTTATATGTTACCAATAAATCAGTAATTAGGTTGCTATGTTCAAACAGATTCTGAATACATGAATGACTTCAAAATAAATAGCCCACACACTTTAACAACATGATTTAACACCTTTGATTCCACTGCAGACCTTTCTATCAGAGAGTCATCATGTCTAAAAGTTGTGAATGTCTCCAGCATCAGCAAGTAAAACAAAGCAAATTGAGTTAAATTTTGAAAACAGATTGAACTTGTCTTTCTATCTCTTATTTAACCATGTCCTCAGGTAAGGAGCCCTGCCTGATCTTCACTAACCGCCGTGACATCCGTCGTCTGGGTCTGGAGAGGAAGGAGTACACTCAGATTGTTGAGCAGCAGAGGAACACAGTGGCTCTGGATGCAGACTTTGGACAGCAGATGATCTTCTGGGCTGACCTGGGCCAGAGGGCCATGTATAGGTAGATTACTTATGCACTTTACACACGCACTTTACACACGCACTTTACAATTTTGCAGTCGCATCAGGTTTGTTTAAGCAGTTTTATAACATTATAGAAACATGTGGCATGAAGGTGACACCTACATAATTGTCAATAGTAGTTTTCAGTCACCTGCTGTTTCCACTCAATATTTTAAACTTTTTTTTTTTTTTTTTTTTTTTTTTTTTTTTTTTTAATTGCATCTAACACTTTTTTAAAAGGCTTTTTCTTGTCTTTGCCTGTGGTGTGTGAGTTTAGTTTAGTCGGTCGGTCGAACACTTCAGTTCAGAGGGAAATATATCCATAACTTGACTGCAGCATGAAACCCAATGAACCAGCAGCATATGGGTAGGTTTGAAATTCATTGTCTGCAGATGATGATTGACTTTGGTGATCCCCTGACTTTTCTACTGGAGTCACCATGCGGTTGACAAGGAAATATCGCAAAAACTATAGTACAGATTGGTGTGAATCTGTAGTCTCCAGGAAATAAACCATTTTAATTTGCCAAATACCTGCAAAACTAATGATAATCCCATCAGCCACGGCCGTGCTTTTGTTTAGTGCTGATTAGTAAATCGTACTGTGCTAGCTAAGATCTGTTAGCATTAAGCTCAAGTTTGGCTTTAATTATCCTGAACCACAGTAGTTAATGGCTAAGTTGGATATATCAGACTTTTTCACATCAGGATTTTTTTGAGACAAAGTGTAGATTTGTTTTGTGGCAAATAAAGCAAGAGATGATTCCACTGAAAACTGTTTCCTCACAGCACTGTGCTGGACAAACGTGGGGACGTGGGCACCCACAACAAAGTGATCGACAATGTCCAGACTCCCGTGGGAATTGCCGTGGACTGGATCTATAAAAACTTGTACTGGTCTGATCTCGGCACCAAAACCATTTCGGTAGCCAACTTCAACGGAACCAAACAGAAAGTTCTGTTCAACAGAGGCCTCAAAGAACCGGCATCTATCGCTGTGGATCCGCTGTCTGGGTGGGTGAAAAAGTTTGTGTATCGATGTCAGTTGAAAACGTTTTTTAACTGTAATCAACACTGCAAATTTACAACTCTGTCTGCGTGTTTGTGTTGGTGCGGTAGGTTTCTGTACTGGTCTGACTGGGGAGAGCCAGCCAAGATTGAAAAATCTGGTATGAACGGAGTGGACAGACAGGTTCTGGTAGCGACAGACATCCAGTGGCCTAATGGAATCACCTTGGGTAGGAACACACTCACACACAGACACAGAGGAACCAATGACTCATCCACAAGTATACTTCTACCATCACAGCACATTGTTGTTCACTGCTGTTCCATCTAAAGGAAAGGAACATCCAACCTAACACGCTGTCAGACAGCTGCTATAGTTCAACTCCATGATCTTGTTCCTTTCTCTTGTAGCTGCTTTTGGACTCCTTGTTGTTTTCAATTCTATCTGCACCTTCAATTTGGTTCACTGCCTTCTTTTTATTTCAACTGTCACTTCCATTAATTGCAGTGCTTATACTTGCATTCATTACAATTACGACCAAAACTATTACTCTTCAACTTCAGTATTTACATTTTATCCATACCATCCAACGTCACAATGCTCTCCTTTGTTGGGTCTCTATTTCTTCCTCTTTGTGTATCCCTCACACTGTGGAAATGCCATCGATTTGTCCTTGTTAATGAAATGTTGTATTGATTTTGGTTTCCTCTCTCCCTCTTTTCTTTTTTTCTTATCTATACCTGCCATGCCTCATCTTCTTTCTGTATTCTTCTGTGATCTTTCATCCCTCTATTCTTCAACTCCCTGGTCTCATTTCCTATCAACACTTTGATTCAATGTTCATCTGGCCTTCTCGCTTGTATCACTCCTTTCTTTCCTTTCCTACCTTGTGTAATTATTCTGTCCCTCCTGTATTTTTCTTCCCTCTGTCATCTTTCCATTCCCCTGTTTCCCATTTAATATCCATCTTTCTCTTATTTCTTCCATCTCCATCTTAATATCTTCTCTGACGCTCTCCTCTCCCGTTTCTTCTTACACTTCATCCTCCTCCCAGATCTGATCAAAGGCAGGTTGTACTGGGTGGACTCCAAGCTGCACATGCTCTGTAGCGTCGACCTGAACGGAGACAACAGGAAGAAAGTCCTCCAATCTCCAGACTACCTGGCTCATCCCTTTGCTCTCACTGTGTTTGAGGTACTGCTGCTGTTAAAGTCTCTTTTACACAAGACCATCCTACTATGTACAAAGGTCCATCTTAACATTCCTGAATCAAGGCTGTGCAAACAGTGAAGTGTGTTGTGAGTTGTTTGTTCAGAATCACAGCTCACTTTACCACCTACCATACACTAGAGAAGTGATTTTCAAACATGTTCACTCTAACTGGCCCATTTCATGATGAACGCGTTATTTACACGCATAACATTACAATGATAAGTTGTTCATCATTAAAATATTTAAAAAATAAAATCTGGTTTGACATGACGTCTTGCATAGCATAAACTATTAATGTTAGTGGTATCTAAAAGCAGTGGGATTTAGGCCCCTCAGTCGTTGATTAAAGCAGAATGTGTTGGTCCATCGGTCGGAGGGCAGGTGAAAAAGCTATCCCTGATGGTTCAGAGTGAGTCAATACCTGTACATGCTGTGGACGATTCTGCATTTGAGACATCGTCATTGAAAAATGAAGCTATCAGGCTAACTACATTGCTACATCAATCTGGGATTTACCGTCACCGGGCCAGAGTAACAGTAAAGGCCAATGTTACTCTTTCATTGTAACATTGGTTTTATCTACAGTAGAAGGTGATACTTGGGGACATTTGGTTTGGTACGTAGTGGTACTGTTCTGAAATGTCTGGGAACCTCTGCACTAGAACAACTTTAAAAAGACTAAAGTCTGAGACTGTGCAAAGACGGGGGATGTTGCAGGGTCACTATTAACAAAGACTACAATTAGATTCCTTTTGAAAGCAGCTGCACTTGGTGGATCACGTCTTTTATCTGAAAACTGTAATGGCTTAATCTTAAGGACTGTCCCACTAACAATGATATCTGCTGGTTAAAACCTGGACTATACATATATCAGTACTGTGTCTTTCGCATCTCTGACTATTGAGGGATGGACATGTGGCTCTATCGCTGTCTCTCTCACCTACACCCACTCATACACCTGCTACCTCGCTCTCACTCAGACAGCTGCCACATTTATTCACATTCAAGTAGGCACATGTGCTTATGGTACAAGTCAAGTCTGAACACACTAATGTACAATTTAAACATTAAGGGATTTTAACTAAACAGTATCCCGTAGCACTACAGTTAAAGTAACAGTTTTATTAAAAACACAAGTTGCTTCTTCCTTTTCCTAGCTTAATAGAAATGTGATCCAACTTCTAATGAGTCACTTTTTTGGGTGAAAATGTGTAAAGAATAGGATTAACATTTTAACATGAGCGGTGAAAGCCACTAAGGTTGAAAAGGCCAAAACAAAGTGCCCCCAAATAAGCAGAGATGTAAATTGATTGACAGATGGCCGCTGCAAAGTGATGTGCAGGAAAGCCACATAGATGGTCTTGGCACACAAATGGTTGAATGTAGATGTGATGTAGAGTCCCTCCATCCCCATTTTGCACAGTATTTATGCTCTACAACTCCCTAACACCCGTTTGTGAGGGAAAATCATCCAAACATAATCATAAAATATAACATCATATTTTGAAAGGGGATTTTTAAAAAGACAATACTGCTCAACCTTATCTCAATCTCCTGGAAATCACTTTATTTTGTTGAAATTAGAAAATAAGCTTTGCAGGGGACAAGCTGTCTTGGTGTGTTTATGTACAGAACAATTTCTGTGAAAGTATTTATTACTGAAGATATAATTGATTGTAGTGATGCAGGAAGTTTGTATTGACTAGAGGTGTTGTAGTTCTGTGTCCTAGCCCGGTTTAGGAGTCATTGTTCGCTGCAGTCAAACATCGATGTTTCATTTGCTCTCGCCACAATGTGTTTGACTTGCCCGTCAAATCAGCTTGTAGTGCTAACCACAGCCCCCAGTTTACGGGCGAAAATCGCGCTTGTCAGCTTTGTTTTCCACCTTATGTGCATTAATCTACATGCTGTGTGTTCTGCGTGCACCAGACCCTGAACTCCGTACTGTGACAGTTTTCACATATACACAGAAACTACAGCCTTTAGGATTTACATCAATTTGCATCAGTATACTTGCAAGCTGCCATGGCAGTTACCATGGCAACAGTATGTTGGTTGGTTAAACCAAAGATACTTATTTAAAGTCAAAGGAAGATTAAAATGCATGACAGTTTTCTGTTTTACGGTTTTCCTTCATTTTGATAAATTACCATAGTGAAAGTCTTTTGAGAGATCCTATACAACGGTTGGAGGTGTTCTGCACTTTGAACTTGTTTCTTAATTTCTTCTATCCAGATAGCTCCAGCGTTGTAGTTATTAGCTATCACACTTGCTTTATCTTCCTGTCCTCCCCCCAGGATCGAGTCTTCTGGACAGATGGTGAAAATAAAGCCATCTACGGCGCAAACAAGTTCACAGGCTCTGACGTGGTGACGCTGGCCAGCAACCTGAATGATCCCCAGGACATCATAGTGTACCACGAGCTGATCCAGCTGTCTGGTAAGAACCTGCTACGGGGGGAACTAGCAGAGAGGGGCAGGAGGAAAGGATAGACATGAATGATTATTGAGCTGTAAAATCTTCTTATTCATCGGAGACCTGCAAGCTCAGTGACACATTACATTTTACATTACATTACATGTACACCAGAGCAAACTCAAATTCAGAGCTTTTCAGATATATTTATTTATTTATTTATTTATTTATTTTACTCTATCTGCTGCTGGGATTTAATGAAGGTTATTGACGAGAAAGTGAATCAGAAATGACTGTAATTGCCCATTACACAGGTGCAGTAACCACTAAAAATGATTATCATTTTAGTCATGCAGCTATTATTGACAACGGTCTACTAGCCACTGATTTATGGAAGTACAAATAAGTCTTGTGCACTTACTTGCTTTCACACGGTAAAAAAAAAGTCCAATATTTACATTAGAAAATGAAAAGTTTGAACATTTACAGTTCCATAACAACTGAGCAAAACAGTTGTGTGACAAACATAGCATAAGAGGCTTGTGAAGACGTTATCGTGCACGTAAAACCAGCACTGGCTTAATCTTATGCGTTGAATGACTTCTGAACTATAATCTGATTGCAGATTTTCAAATATTTTTGTCAAACTAATCAGAGCTATTGACCCTTGTGCGCAGGCACTAACTGGTGTGCAGAGAAGGGAGAAAACGGCGGCTGTAGCTACATGTGTCTACCTGCACCGCAAATCAACAAACATTCCCCCAGATACACCTGTGTGTGTCCAGAGGGACAGGAGCTGGCTGCTGACGGCCAACGCTGCAGACCTGGTGAGTCCCAACGAACCATGATTTTCTGTTGGATCTATGTCATCCTGCTTATTTGGCTATTTTTAGCTAGAATATTAATAATCCATAGGGAATCATGCAAAACTGTAAATATTTCAAGAAAAGGAAGAATGTTCTAAATAGAAACTTAAAGGCACCACTGGGTAAACATTAGCAATAATCAATCTGATGATCTTTAATTTGCCTTTTGACGACATGACCGCGTGGATGTCATCTGGGGAAAACGTTGATTGTATGTTTTGGAGAGCACGCACCACACTGGTGCACAAACCGGGGAGGGTTAAACCACCAAACGCATTATAAACCTGTAGCCGCTCATCGTGCTTATGTGCATTATTTCAATTACTTTACACACAATGTCAGTATTGTGCATTCCTTTCTGCTTTGTCTTCCCTTTACTGTGCTGATTGTCTTAAATGTGCATCTTCTTGATTAAAAACAAAAAGGCTAAAGGGAGCCGGGCTTCATTGTGGATCTCATCCCCCAAAACACAGAATAATTTGTAAGAAACCGAATAATTGAGTCAAATTCTTGGGGTAAAACTGGCTTTGATGCAACAAGGGAGCCTTTATCTCACTCCCTCCCTCCCTTTTTCTCCTCGGTTTTCCATCGTCAAGCATGTTTCTCTGGTGTGAGTGTGTTCCCTCTGCGACTCTTGTCTTCTATCTGCATCCATGCCAGCGACAAACCCAGCTGTCCGTCTGTGTTAGTAGTCTGACAGCTGAACAGTAGCTGACTCCATTGTTGTGCTCTACTTTTTCAGTGTCTTTTCGTCTTGACACCGTCCTTGTTCACATCTCGGCTGCAGCTCTGTCTCCTCATCGAAAGTATCTTAGTGCGAGTTCCCTATAGGTTGATGCTCCTTCCAGACATTCTTTGGCTCTGTTCGTTCCTGTCCTCTGGTTAATTTAGTCCTCGTCTGAGCTGCCTTTAAACAGCCATATGTGATAGCTGAACAAGTCATTCCAAAACCATGGAAGTATTTCTGCAGCTATAACAGCCTCCACTGTTCTAGGATGCTTTCCACAAGATTGTGTTACCAGACTGCAGGGCTTTGCTCTCTGTAGCCAACCTGGCTCACAGTCAAGGTTTCAATTTATCCGTGTTGGGTGATTGAGGTTAGGACTCTGTAGAGGAAAGTCAAGATATCACTAAAAAAAACTGGGAAACCATTTATTTACCGACCTGTCTTTGTGTACAGTGGCATTGTTGTGTTGAAACAGGAAAGAGCCTTCCCCAAGATAATATTGCATTAAAATATACTTCCATTGAAACTAAGACGCTCAGCCTAACCTACAACAACCCCATATATACACATTTCTTCAGACAATTTGTGTATTGGCCTCAATTCACGCTATGTAGAGAATTACATCGCATTTTATACTCTGTTTATTTGTCACGTTTGAACTGAGCTGTCAAGTTCTTTCCATGTTTACTATGACAAAGTACTTGTTTGATCATTACGTCGATGTTGCGTTCAATATGATCAAATTAAACTCAAACTGTTGCCCCGCCCTCCATCAGTCTCTCATTCTCTGATGTGAAAAGGTTGCTGGGAAACGCTGTCCTCTCTCTTTCTCCCTGATCTACTTTGCTCCAGTTGTTTTTAGTCTTTAACCGCCCAGCTCCTTTCTGCACTCCCACAGATTAGCCTTTTCATGCTGAAGCAGCGGCAGATGGGAACCTGACAGCTGAATTGAGTGCAAATACTCTCCTAATTGGACTCAAACTGTAGAGCGAGACACTGGCGTAGACAAAGTACTGGAACATCTCCCTGGTAACTCCGTCCCTCCTGCCCTCCTGAATGAGTCTGCCTAGTTAGCCTGTTCAGTTTTCTTAAGACTTCTCTTCTTTACTTTCTTCCCAGTGAGAACTGAGTCTGTTTCCAGAGTTTCTTGACAGTTTGTGCAGCCTGTCCGCCTCCATCTTTTTCTGCTCCAATTATATCAACCTCAAATGTTTCTGAGATTCATGTTGTATATTGGAAGTAGGTAGAATTTCCGGGTGTCTCTCTTTACTAAATGGATTTTGACTATCATGTGCAGAGTAAATTTAGACATTACCTCATTAAAATGACTGTTTGTACAACCAGGGGCTTATTTTCCAAAGAAGCTGAAGTAACCAAGGTTTTACTTAAAAATACAAAGAGCAGATGTTGTTGTCATGAATTATAGAGGTTAGCTGCAGACGTAAATGCTGCTTTAATTTAACCTGATTTATACTCTGCAAACGAAAGAGGTGACACAAAGTTCAACTCTGTCTTTTAAAAGGCTCACAAGTAAATCCAATTTTTGCGTTTACTTTTGACTTTGAGACCAGCGTTTGAAATGTTTTTTTTAGACATTTAAGTTTTTGGGGAAAACTTTAACAACACAGCAGAGGTCGGATGAAACTGTCATGACCTATTGTCTAAGTTGCCACAATTGTGAGATAAAAATTCTGGAATTTTCCTTTAAACCCTAGTTGGCATTAGTAGTTTGTTTATAAATCAACAACTATGCAATCCATGGATTTATTCTGTTATAATCTGAGTTTTGCTAACCTTATTACATTGGCATTTCACATATTTATTTACTTCAGCTTACAACCAGAATGAAGGTGTCTGTATGCTAGAAACAACCCTGTTTTGTACAGGCCTCACTCAGAGATGAAGAGAAAAGGGCAAGACACAATAGTGCTACAAATATGGGGATAATGTCACATACTTAAGAGTCTCTCCTCGAAGACGTTTCATGGTGGTGTGCGTGATTGAAGACACAAAAAGGGACACAAGTTGTCTGAAATGAGAAAAGGAAAAAAGTTCATAACATGCTTTCTTTCTCACCTTTTGTCTGAAACACCAGACCTTTTTGTATGTAAACAAAAATTTGAGGTTTGGATCCTGTGTATGGTGCGGTAGGGAGAGACGCATTCAATAAAAGCGCCAATAAAAAAGGTTTTACAGCCCGCCTTGTCCACAGAAATGTAATAGTCTTCCTGTAGTGAGTGTCCCTGCAGCCTGACTCGCCTCCTCACGGGCTGTTTGGGAATCCGGAGCTGCCTCCAGGCTTTTTACCGCAGCTGTGGTGTGTGTGTGTGTGTTTTCTCTGCAGAAAAAGAGATGCTCACAAGCTGTATAAAATAGAGCAGAGTGTGTAAGAGGCTCTATTGTTCGTTTCTGAGCATGTTAATTCATGCAAACTTGTTTTTAGCCAAGCGCAATTGTCCTGAGCGCTTGTGTTGGCACCTCTGAGTTTCCGTGCATGCTCAGGTTGTCTTGTGAGTATCTTTGCATGCGTACGTGTGTTTCTACAGCTGTGTTTACAGGCCTGGCTGTGTTTCTGGTACTGTTTGAATTGAAATAGTGTGGGAGGGGTTAAAGAGGGATGCCTGTCACCGGCTGAATGCTACTCCGCCTGGCTCCCAGTTGGGATGTAGCCAAAAGCCTCGCCGCTCTTTACCAAACCGCCAGCTAACATATTTATCCCATTTTACAGCCGTTGCAGCTGAAGCGAATAGGAACTGTAGAGCATTGTGCGGTTGCAGCTTTGGCCGGCTCTAATCTTGTTAGTGAAAGAAAGTAAAAAAGTAATGCTCTTCACTTCAGGGGTTGAACCTGAAACTACCATTGAGGGATTTATATAACAGCCTTTAGAGGCAACTGGGGAGTGTTTTCCTTCAGGCTGAACAAACTCAGGATGAAATAGAGAATGTTGAGACTCCACTTACTTCCACACCTTATTTCTTAAGACATAATTCATAATTAGTCTAACCTGTCTTTTGTTTTCAGATTGAGGGTTTTTACTCTTATTCAATGTTTTATCCGAGCTCTATTTTCAATCAAACATGCTATCAATGCAAATCATTTCCAATTCCTTATTTGATTTAATTAAACGTCCAGCATTGTCAAACGTACCCTTAAAAGTATTTATTGTGAACAGTTTTGTTTGCACTCACTATTTCTTTAGCCACAGTTGACAGCCGGGCAAAAAGCCTGCCGTCATAACCTACTCTGGTCTGCATATTGATTCCTCAGTTTTTTCCTAGAGAGTTGTTTGTTTTGCCTGCCTTGATCTCAGTGTGATGAATTGTACAAATTCTTCTTACAGTGGACACGTTTGGCCAATCTGTTCAGGAAGGCACTCATCGTGTTACACATAGAAAGTTACAGGAAGAAAAGAGTCGCCACTTGGCCGAACTTGCATGTGTTTGGACTGTAACCAGAGGAAAAGCACAGTCGAAGGCTGCAACTAAAAGTTATCAAATCTGTTTTTTACCATTCATAAAATGTCCACAAATATTGAAATCATTTCCCAGAGCCCAAGATGACATAAATTGCTTGTTTGTTTTTTTCCCCCAACAAACAGACCCAATGTATCCGTTAGTATTTATTTAAAAAAAAGAAAGAGCAAATTTTCGTTAAAGGGGAACTAATTTCGTTAAAGGGAAGCTAATTTAATACATCAAAGTGTGTTTACAGGTCATGGGGAGCACTACTGCACATGGGAAAAGGTTGTATTGAGCTCTTTGTGATGCCAGTTTCCAACAAGGAAGAGAGACTGTGTGGAACAATACCATTGTCTCTGGTTCTGCTGCATCAATTGTGATCATTATGTCTTTTTTATTTGTCCATTGTGCATCTGACAGGGTAATGCTAAAGCGTTTGAGTACTCTTAATGTATGCCATTTTGGCTTGATAAAAGGCAAAATTGTCATTAATCCTCTGATCTGCTTACTGATAAATTGTTTCAGCGCCAGTTTAGAGTCCTGTAGATGAATGCTTTGGAAAGCGTTTTCGTCAGAGTTGGGCTGTGCTTACTGTTGTGTTGTTTGGCAGTAAGACTGATCTGCATTTATTACCAACTCCTACACAGGAGACCTTACGGCCCCGTGATTTTACAGTAAACACAGCAACACTCCGCTGCCTCTGCTAATCAAGGCTGCATTGATTGGTCTGTAAGGACTTTATTGTTGCTGCAGCTGCCTGTCCCGGTTGTAGAGATTCTGATGGAAACGCTGTGATCAATACAGTTTACTGTGCAATGTGGCTTTAGATGTGTTAATTTGCTTCTTAATGTCATCCGCTCACTTTTCCCGCTTTTGTTTGCGTCTGGCTTGATTAACTGCAGGAACACCATGAGGATTGTCTCCATGCCGATATGTATAGCTGCTTCTGTTTGTGCACATTGTCGATGGTGTTATGAATGTAGGTCTTGTGTCTTAGCTCGGTGGTGGCTGCTTTCTCGCTGAACATCAAATGATCCTGCTTTCATCTATCGAGCGTTTATTTACTAGTTTAGTCTCCTGAGATCTGGTCTATTTTCAAAGACGGCCTATTCGCGGATGTGTGTGTGTGTGTGCGCAGTTTAAAAATAGGGCAACTTCAGTAGTCTTATGTTTTGTTGTCAAAAGCATGACTCTTGGCTCTTTCTGTGACAGACCATTCTACCAAAGGTCCCTCAAAGGATGATGGGAAAGCTCTGATACAGCCACCCAAAGGTAAAACCGTCAGCTGTTGTATGCTCTGCTGACTCGCTCTAAAGCATGTTGGGGTTTGGTCAAAAATTCAATAAGTTACTCCTTTCCTTCTATGGAATCTGGTGGTGGTTTTCCATTTTATTTGTTAAACTGAACCTCCGTCCCTTTTAATTGTTTTTGGCTGTAGATTTAATTGCAATGCATTTGTCTATTTATTGGCAACGTCTGCTCTCGAATCAGCCATACAGCCAAAATATAAGCTCCGTGCCAAGTGCCATGAAGATGTTTTTAATATTCTGTGTTGAACGTCTCTTTTTCCATAATGATGGCTTCTGTCTGTGCTTTGGGGCTTGTTGTTGGGTTATAACGCATCTTCAGATGTGTTGCGGGCCTTTGTTTGTTTCAGATAAATCATTTAAGTCTATATATACCTTTTTTGAAGCTTGGTAATGAAGGGGCTGTTCTATTCAAACAATCCTCTGGTCCATTATTCAGGCCTGAAAGTTGTGAGCAATAACAAGAGTCTATAGTGGGCAGTAACCGAAGTTTCAGCAAAACAATGTCTTCAGCTTCGCTTCTAACTTTGATTCAACCTTTTCACAACCTGTGGCTGTTAGAAATCCTTGCTGGTGTGTTTATTTGATTTCCAAGAAAAGATATTACTCATGTTTTACTTGTTCTAAAAATGTTCTCTTTATCTCACTGAAAAATGTGTCATTCATTGTTTTCTTCATATTTCTCATTGTCACGTGTAATCTGTTCAAAGTTCAAATCAACACGGGCTTTGTGCTGTGATTGGAGGATAGCTCTGAGAATTTCTCTCCGCTGGGGAAATGTTTTGTCTCTACTCAAGAATCCAAAACATTTCAGGTCGGTTACTTTTGTCCCTCCTGTTGTGCCACTGATGTGAGGCCAGAATCTAATCAGGGAGGCTGCTCCCTTTTTCCCCTTAATGATTTGTTGTTCATGGTATTCAGTTAAGTTTGGATGTAACATGTGTATGTGCCATGTGTGTGTACATTTTGCCAGAGTGCTCTGTCCCGCAAGCATTTCAGACTGCCAAGTTTTTAAAATGTGATTTGTAAACTTGTGCTAGAAATGAAGTGTTTGCTCATGACCTCTCTCGTAATCCTCTGGAAAAAAGCAGTTGCTGAATGAGTTTCACATGAATCAGCATCACAAGGTTGGCTGATGAGTTGCTGTTTGTTTCTGATTACAGCACATCTCATGACTTTAATTCAGTTAGTTTGACCTTCCTTTTTGTGTTTGATCCATATTGGTGGTAAAAGCTTTCTGCTAACTTATCCTTGCTGCTCATGTGAAACTGTAGAGTTCTTTGGCTGCATCTGCACAGTGCGTTGAGCATATTGTCTGTTCTTCTTCTTTGTTACTGTGGAATGAGCCGGGGAGGAAGATATTCTGGATATTGATCCACAGTTTAGCATCAAGCTCAGTGCTAGAAATGTTTGTCTGCAAGCAAAGCCCCGGATCAGAGCAGCACCTAGTGGCAGACACAAGGAAGTACAGACAAACCACCAAAACCAAGTTCCACTATGGTTATAGTAAAGTTTATTGTGAAAGTGTGATTGTTGTATTACTGCACACACAAACTCAGAGTTGTATAAGAAGAAAAGCCTAAAATCATGCAAAAGAAAATGAGTTTGAGATTCTCTGATGTCTTACTCTGAGATTTCAGCTTTCTGGGGTACACAACATAATGAATGCCCACTCCATGGGTTAAAAAAAAGAATATCTTGCAGGCATGTTTTTCTTTATTTTTTGTATTCTTCTATGGAGAATACAGCCCTGGATTAGTACAGTGTCTACAAACATAATTTTAAACGTGTTAAAACTTAAAAGTAGATTATCACCAGACTTCTACTTTCTTATTTTTATTGTCTACAAATCCCATTAATGAATGAATGAACTGAACCTACTAACAAGTACTAGGTGTGTATCAAAGCCTGATTTATCTTCTGTGCAATAGAGTTTCATTGTTTAAAAACGCATTGATGAGCCACACTGTTGCACTGGATGACATGTTCCTTCAGTACAATGAACTCCTACACTGTCATTTATTTGGACTCAATCCCACACACACCTTCCTGCTGCTGGAAAACAGTCACTAGAGCAACCAAATGTGTTTTAATCTGCAGCTGAAAATACACCAGAACACATGCTCTATTTTCCCCTGTTTAAGTAATTCTTGACTTGGGGGAAAAAAAAAAAAACTACGGTGCAAAGCTGTTAAAAATATATACTTTAATTTCTTTCAAGGACTCTGGCACTTCATGTAAGCTGTTTTGTAAATATTTACTTTTGCAGCAGGAACCAATGGGCTGAGTACCACAGACGGGATGGAAGTCGTACAGTGTTGAGAGACAGACTAACACTTTTTGGGTTTGGGGTTTTTTTCATTGGATTTGTTGCCGAAAAGGAAGGATAATAAACCTTTTTTCCTTTAATGCATTGCAATTTTGTAGTTGGCATATTGATTACATCACCAGGCCATTTGGCAGCAGACCGACTGGCAGGAAGAACATGAGTTAACAAACCCTGTTTTTTGTCTCTTTGTCCTGAAGTCTTTCAGCCGAGCTGTTTGCCAGTCATGTCGCTGACACCAAAACGCTCTGAGACTGGATTATGTTGACCCAGGGGAAAAAACAAAGAAAACGTTACAGAGTGCTGTAACAAAGTTTTGGAGCCAACTTCGATATTGTGAAATGAAATGAAACAATTCAGTGTTTGTACCTGTAATGTTTTCCTTTTTATCAAATGCATGCTATTCTTTTATTTTTCTATTATAACTTAACAACAGTTCATGGTGAATCAAAAAAGAGGCCATTTAAATATCAGCTGGACTTGTGAAGGCTCACAATCATCGCGGCCCTGTTTCTCAAATATCATACACATCTGACATAAAACGCATATCTGACTTTACCTTCTTCCTTTTCAACATGTTCTAATAATCATGCTTTCGAGACTGAACAATATGTCCTTATGTGTCTTGGGTTTAAAGTGATGACCTGTGTTTTGTTTTGTCTTTTGTCTCAGAGGCAAACGTGAGCACGTCGATCCAGGTGAACTCCACAGCCAGAGGGTCTGCTGCTGCCTGGGCCATACTGCCCGTCTGTGCGTATAAATCCCACACACACTAGCACACACACTTTAGAGACTGTTGTTTGTACTGAAACAAACACCGATACGTGTTCATTTGTAGATAAATACTATCGTCAAAGCTTGAAATGCAGTTATGGTAACGTCACCAGACCCCAACCCCCTCTGCCAAGCTATTTACTAGGCTACATACAACCACACACAAATGCACCTTAATACACATATGGGAACCACAAGCCTATCAGCCTTGATACTGTATACTATGGATTATCTGACGGTGTCCATTTGCCCCTCTGCTCAGTGCTCATAGCGATGGCGGCGGCGGGCGGATACCTGATGTGGAGAAACTGGCAGCTGAAGAACCAGAAGAGCATGAACTTTGACAACCCCGTCTACCTGAAGACCACGGAAGAAGACCTCAACATCGACATCACCCGGCACGGCGCCAACGTGGGTCACACCTACCCCGCGGTGAGTAAACGCCCTCCGGCTGCGTGTACTAATAACAAAACACAACCGCAATCAGTTACAGCACCTTAAGAGCGCTTTGCCCTAAAATCAGGACAAGCCCTCTCGCATGATAAAAGGAGCTCTTGTGTTGTTGACAAATAAAAAAAATAATCTGTGTCCTTTTGCAATAAACCACTTAGGCTAAGGTTGCCCTCTGATTTAAGTATTTGACCATAGCTACGCAAGTTATCACATATGTGTTGCTAGAAGGTCCTTAGTAACTATTTTCCACTTTTTTAAGGAACCCATACCGTTCTCATTTGTGGAACATAAGACAATGGCTGAATTTATGGTATTTGAAGATGAGGACATACCAAGACGGATGGCTTTTAGACTTATTTACAACATTAACACCGTTGGCGTTTACACTAGCAACTTTTTGGCTAGCTGGCCAGACGTTAACATAATTTGTCTCCCATATTAACATTAGTAATATTGTTTTTGTCGTCTCCTTTCTTTCTGTGACGGTTATGTTATATTTCTTCAGTACTTCACATGGTAAGATTTCTCACATTGATTTAGTCAGGAATATCTCTCCACGTCTTCTGCTGTGTGTATTCCTCATGGCTTGGTTCAATTTACTTTATGTCCTTGAGCTTTCCATATACTTTGAGGAAAATAACTTTCTTTCTTTTTGTTTTTATATTCTCTTTGTTGTCCATTTTTGAGAAGCTAGCCAACACGATCAATAATGCTGCCAGGTAAAAGTTAGTGGTGATGTGACTGAAGTGAAGCCATGGTAACTTAAGTGCACATGTTTTGTAGCATGAAATAACTGCTATGACAGCCTTGGTCTAAACACTGAGGAGAGGAGAACCTTTAAGAGGCTTTATGCAACGCTCCTAAATAAACTCCTGAGTTAAGGGAAATCTATTGTGTAAGGGACAAATTTAAGTTAGAATTTAAGGTAATTCATTCAACTGGTCAGTTTAAATGATTTCATCCGGACACATGCGATGGAGACTGAGACCTCTACTCTTACCATGACCTTGTGGCCTTTAGTAATCCTTAGTGCATTGAGGGCACATCTCTCTGTACACAGATTAGAGAGATTAATCTAAACCCAGAGAGAGCCACAAGATCAACACACACCTAAACACTGCAGTCACCCTCACACCAGCATTGGACATTTCTCTTTGTTTACAAAGGTAACAATCAAGGTAATCAATCGTGCAACGTGTTGATTGATACACTTTAAAAGGTGTTGGTAGTTGTGTTTTCCTTATGGACAAAGCCAGCCAAGCAGTTTCTTCTGCTTCCAGTCTAAACTGATAACAAACAATAACCAAACAAAAACATTTGACTGAGCCTATTCTTTCTCTCCTCCCCCTCCCTCTCTCTGTCTCCAGATTTCAATAGTGAGCACAGAAGACGATTTATCATGATCGTCTTAAGGTTTTTTTGTTGTTGTTTTTTACCGCAACCTGCAGCGTTGCATGGCACCACCTGGTTCCCATGCCGACGGTTGTCGGTACCTGCAGCAGCAGCAGCCCTTACAGTCCGACCACATGCCTTCTGAAGTGCATTATGTCATTATCTGTGGAGAGGATGACTTGAGGAAATGTTATTTATTATGTGAATACTACAATGAATTACATGTCCAATGAATAAGATTTACCATTACTGATGGATTTTTTTTCTCTTTTGTTTTGGTCCTTATTATTTTGGTAACACAACTTCCTGTCTTTTTTTTTTTTTTTTTTTTTTTTTTTTTTTTTTTTATTGGCCCGTCCTCTCAAAGGTGTCAGACACCAATTTTTCACTATAGTTGAGAGAAATGCGAGTTTTTTTTCACACTTTGATCGCCTCTTTCTGGGCTTTGTGATAAAAACTAAAGTGGAAAACTGACAAGAAGACACAGTATGTTTCCCTGCAAACGACTGCTGGACAGTATCCGACTGGACTCGTTAAAGATGGAGAGACTACTTTTTGACCTTATTCGGAGTGTACAGGGGTCAAGGGTCATTAAGAGGGGAGGTGTTCATGGGGGAACTTAATCCAACATTTCTGTCTTGCTTCCTCTGATCAAACAGGCTCAGATGTATGAATATTTATGTACGGTCATGTTTTGGCAGTAATATCATAGATGTAAGTTTTGTTTTATTTGCTTTTTTTTTATTTTACTATGTTTTCTTTCCAACAGTACCTCATGGAGTGCATTCTTACAAGCTTTTCAGCCAGTGTTCATAATTGTTATTCTTATTATTATAGAAGCTGCGTAAGGATCGCCATGGTTACAGCATTTGTAAACATTGTATATATTTACCTATCATCCCTCAAAGACATGACCGTCAATCAGGACTCTCTTCAATGCACTTTGCTCAAATGTTCCTTGTGTAAATAAGATTGTATACATTTGACTTGAAATCAATTTTTTGCTATGGTTGGGCATCGTACCGGGGTTACACTTCAGATGTATTTAACAAGGAAGAAAAAGCGGGAAAACAAACAAAACAACACAACTGAATTTGGTAAAAAAAAAACTATTTTGTATGTTTGTGTGCTGTTGCTGTGAACTTTTTCTAGCCTTGTACAGTGAGGGGGAATACTATTACAATTTCAAAGCTCTTTATCTGTGAAGAAACTGATTTGAAAATCACTTGAATTAAAACTTAATCTACAACGTTGTTCAAAACATGGCGTCCTGTCTTTAATATCATACATGTGTGGAAGCTATATCGACAGTGTATTTTTAGTCTGGGGCTGTCTCAAGTTTGTTTTTTTGAAAGGACAATGCCTCTATAGGTGCAAGAAGTTTCCGATCCTTAACTCAAGTAAAAGTACCAATACATTGTTCAAAAAATCCTACTTAAGTAAAAATACAAAAAAAATGTTATTCATATGAAAAGTATTTTTCTGCAAAAAAGGGTTGTGGCTGATGAATGCTTCTTTTACATGATTAGTTCATTAATACTGATGGATCTATGTCTAAGTAGCATTTTCCTTCATTGCTACCCAACCTAAGGGCAGGTCTCCTCCAAAGAGTCAAACTGTAGTGATTGAGATGATTAGATACAAGAAGCAAATCAAAGTTCTGCCACACCTCTGTGTACATCTTCCAGACTTCTTGTTAAAGTTTGGATGGTTTGAACAGTTAAATAAAATTTTAAAAAATCTGCAAAATTCAATCAGAAACATGACAAGACTTTACTTAATGGCTTCCCCAAAGCCAGAAACTAAACATGAAATTATAAAGAAGTTTGATTGAGGATCAGGGAATGGTGAGGATGAGTCGAATGTCAGTGGAGACATTCAAACTGCAAACAAGATGAACCTCACTCCTCAAGGATGTGTTCCAGGTAGCGGTTAAACACAGAAAGACGTGCAACAAAAGCCACTGTCGGGTATCAAACTCTCGTAGCTAATCTCGCAGCCTCTGTGCATACAGCACACAGTTAATCCAAGCCAAAAACCCGTTCTAGCCGGATCACCCAGTTGAGGGACTAACAGGAGGATGCGTGTTTGTGAAGTCTGTCGAGACTGTGGGACAGTTGTTAATTTGTGGGTTTTTCTGGAACGAGTCTGGCTCCATCCGTTCATTATCCCAGTTTAACTGAAGCAGGGATTAATCTCCACCTGTGAGACTGCTCGAGTCATCAGTTAAAAAAAAACAAAAACACAAACTCACACTTGGATTAAGGATGAGATGTCAGATTCAAACGCAGCTCTAAGGTTCCCATAATGCTTTCTGCCTCTTTTGCTCTCCACACCAACTGTTTACCTGCATCCAACCACAGCCTGCTCAAATGTGTTCGGTCAATACAACTAGGATTACAAACAGAAACCCCAGAGCTTGTCCCGTTGACCTCAGATTTTGTATAATGAATGCAGTTTAGAGATTCAAATTTACATGACCTGCTAACAAACAATATATGATGGCCTACGGTGTTTTTAGAGTGAATGGAAATATCAAAACTCCCCCCGAAGAAATAATGAATGCTTTTAGTTTTATTTAGAACTTGGGAATGCACTTCAGCCTCTTGTGGCCCAGATGAGTATTACATCAACAAAACATGTAAAAAAGAAACATTATCCTCCAAAACATGTTTTATTCCACCTGTTCAGTCATTAACACAGAATGACTGAAGCACTGATTCAGGGCTTCCATACAAAAACCCTGAATCATTAATTATTAAAATGAGATGTACAAATATCTCCATATTTCAATGCAGCGTGGCAACAGCTGCAAACAGTAACCAATGAAAAGATGACCCGGAGCCAGCTTCACCAGCTGTTGTTTTCACTAAGTGGAGATTTAATTAAAATGGGTCGCATCACACAAGCCAGTTCTCACCTTTTCGTTTAATAACAAATACTGCACATGAGGACTTTCACTTTTGTTTCTTTACATTTTGCAGATAATATAAACCAGAATTAACGGCTATCAGAATACTTTATCAATAGAACCAAAGTCCTGTAAAAATGGCGGAATTTACTTTATTTTCATTCTTAACTGGAATATCTTGATAAAAGTATTAAAAATATAGTAAAAAAAAAAAGAAAGAATACATTTTGTTTGCAAATGGTTAGCATGCTTAGCTCAAAGCACAACTGTCTCACACACAGTCACTAGTATGGTTGTAGACAGTTATTGTTTCTTTATTTTGTCACTTTTCTGTAAACAAAAAAAACGTTTTGAATCTGTATAACAATTTTATATTTACTTGAGCTATACCATACAGTAGAGTAGGTGGGAGGAGAGAGAGAGAGAGAGAGAGATGGATATAAGAGGATAAGCTCCTGCATCATCTTAGTCAGCTGCATAAGAGGACGAGAGTCATTTCCTACCTTATTACTATGTGTGCGTGTGTGTGTTTTTGTGCGTGTTAGCTGTATGTTGACATGGTTTCTCTACGAATTGGTGTGAAAACGTTTCCCGTCCTTGGGGATGCAAGCTTATTTACCTGTCGGCTACTGTTGTCTTGTCAACGTGTGTGTGTGGTAAAGGTTTTGTGCACGTGTGAGATGGTGTTAAGAGTTGCAAGGATGTCTCTCCGAGCAGGTTAAATCGATTTAAGATTCAGGAGCAAAGCATGTTGACCCACCTCAGAGCCCGAAGCAGGAGTGTGTTCTCCAGCTACAAGCCCGGCGGCCGGGCCCAAGCTGCCAAAGAAGCGGCCGACTATCTGGACTTCACCAGCAGCTTTGTGAAGCCATGGAACTCCATGCAGGTCAGATATTGTATTTATTCATTCATAAAGGGGACCCCGGTCTGATTACACAGTCACATTGTGGGGAATGGCTTTTTAAATGATTACATTACAAGTTTTTTTTAAGGGAAGGGTTAAGATAAGGCTGCTAGCGGTTATGGTTATGGGCAGGGTAAGTAAATGTAATGTCCCCAAAAGTCATTAAAACAAGACTGTGTGTTTGTGTGTGGTTTTTTTTTTCATTCTTCTTTTTGTTCTTTCTCAAAGCTCCCGTTTTCTTCACTTTCTTCACGATTTTGTTTTCAAATGAGAATAAAAAAAAATCACATGCCTCTGTCAAGTTAAATGCAGAGCAAAATATAAAGAATGCAAAGCTATGTTATTGATGATGTGTAAATGGATAGATAAAAAAAAAACATTGTTACTGATCACATGTTTGATATTTGTAGGGCTGCTACTTGTGAATATTTTCTTTATTGACTGACGTTCCAGAGCCCAAGAAAAGCCAGAGTAAAGCAGCAAATTCACATATTTGAGAAGCAGGGGGAACCTTTTCATTTTCAGTGCTTCACAAACGATTGAGATGATTAATAAAACCGAAAAAATCAGAAGACATAAAAGAAAAAAAATGCCTGCGGGTAACATACCATCTTGGATCACAGATATGGGATTTATATATTTATATATATTTGTCTCTTTGTTTGTTGATCATTTTTTTTCTTTTCACATATTCTTTACTTATTATATATCTCTTGAGTCATACCTACTATTCACATACATGTTCCAATCTTTTTCCAAAGTTTTTCAGATGTATTCTGCTTAACCTGATCCCTTTTTAATAGTGTCTACTTTAACTTGTATACAAGGTTAACATGCTGAATTCCTCACCAAAGTTGTTGTGTTGTTTGTGAAGGATCTGGGCAGAGACATCTATGATATTTACGCTGAGTATGAAAATGAGGAGGAGGAAGATCGACTCCCGGTGTCTCAGTCCTGCCTGCTGCTCTCTCCGACCAAACAATTCACTCTCAACATCAACGTCGGAGGAACGGTAACTTCACTCTGCTCCTACCACAAACATACTGCTCGGCTGGATATGTTGAAAACCAGACTCACTCACAAACTCACTCATCCACATTGAGCAGCCTGCACATTCTCCACCAGGGGAAGCTGTTCAGTCATGGTCAGATCAGTTCTACACCTGCTGACAAGCATCACATGTAAAAAAAAAAAAGTAAAGTGAAAGCACCTTAAGTTATAAGCCTGAGGATGCCGATATGTGGATGTCGCCTCCTAGAGGCAAAGAAAAACATACCTCTTGTAAATTGAACTATTGTGACATCTGCTGCCAATGCGCGTTAAAGCTGCACTTCCTTTTCTTTCAACTGCTCCTGTTTCTTTTGAAATTTATCAAGCAAAAAGATCAAACCAGTTTCTTGTTCGAGCCTCTCAAAGGTTCAGATTTACAACTTTTCTCAGTTCTGTGCTGTTGTAAATTCAAAACTTTTTAGGTGGATTGGACGTAAGAAGCAATTTGAAGACAAGAACTTGGGCTCAGATAAACTTTACACAGTTATAATCTTTTATATTAAATGTGTGTTTTCTCACCCTCGACAACCATTATAAAAGTCTTCCAGTGTGATCCAGCTTCATTCACAAATAATTCAAATTCTCCTCTTACTTTGCCATTCGAGATATATTTTAACTTATATTATATATCTCACAGTTCTCTATTTTCCTCTCCTCCAGGTGTACTACTTGCCCTACGCGTTAGCAGCCAGGTATCCGAAGACACGGATCGGCCAGTTGGCCACGTACACAGACCACAGCAGGAAGTTGGACCTGTGTGACGACTACATCGTCCAGAGCAATGAGTTCTTCTTCGACCGGGACCCTCAAATCTTTCACAACATCTACAACTTCTACAGGTTAAAATAATACGCATTGAAAACTAAAAGAGGAAGTGAAGTTCCGTCTTCTTCCTATGACTTCTTGGAATAATTCTGGACCCCGGTCACCCGTCTCTGTCTTCCCCATCAGAACTGGAGTGTTGTGCATTAAAGACGATCTGTGTCCCCGCAACTTCCTGGAGGAGATCAACTACTGGGGCGTCCGAATAAAATACAGCCAACGCTGCTGTCGTATCTCCTTCGAAGAAAGGCAAGACGAGCTGAACGAGCAACTGAAAATACAGAGACAGCTGATAGCAGAGGTGGGTGTTTTATAGTTTTGTAATGGTTATAGAGAAGCATGTAGCCTACCTGTACCTCTGGAGAATTGCAGAAGATAGCCAGGTTCCAGATCTCTGAATTATCGGTGACCTGTCCACACATTTGTAAGCTAAACCTAAAGAGGTGTTCTGGAGAAATAACCGAGGTAACCAGAGCCTTTGTATGTGGCAAAATAGTTTGAGACATTATTAGAATCCTCTTAAACACAACATTAGTCTGTAACAGGTTTGTACGTTTTCAGAATCCTTGGCCGAAAAGAAAAACCCGTAGTCTTTTTGCTCTCCATGAAGAATAAATAAAGAATTAATACAGATGATATTGCTGGTAATGTCAGTCATAATGTCATAAAATGTGGTACAGAATGTAATGGTCCCCACATCAAAATATTCATGACCTAATACCTAAAAGCTATTCCCATCAGCCACAGTTGTACTTTTTGTTGAGCCAATTAGAACATGTTAGCATACTAACACGCTAAACTAAGATGGCTAAAATGGCAAACGACGGTAACTTGTGAGCAAGCTAGCATGCTTATGATAAGAGGCCTAGTTAGCTCCTGTTCAGTTATATATTTTTTCACACTATCATGACAAAGTTTAGTAATTGGTCTAGGGGATGAGAATTTATTTTTCACATTTTTTCTGAATTAGCTCTAGTGTCATGAATACATATAGTTTTGGTTTTCTTTTTTTGAGAGTCATATCTTTACCCAAATACAATGGAGGTTAATGGAAATGACTTTGTAGTGCTCATTTGTAAATTGCATTTATAAAATTAAAATAAACAGTGTTTCAGCTACTATGGATATTCTGCAGAACACACTGGAGGCAGTTTTCAGTGAGCTGAATAGTCCCTATGAACTATGTAATTCTTCACTTCAGTCTCCAAAAATACTGCAAATAAAGATGTCAAGAAGTCATCCCCTTCCAGCTTCAGTGGTTCAGCAGTTCATGCTTTTATATTTGTATCTATGAGATTTAGTAATCTTCTGGTTTACTCTGAGACCGGCTGACCTACATTATAAATCACTGCTTGCTCTGCCGTCTTGACAGATGGAGAGCTGAAAATAAGCTTTTTCTTGGCACAGATGTTACCATCACAGAGGTCCCACTCTGATGCAGTTTGTTGTATCAGTTTCTTCCCCGTTGTGTTCTCTTGACATTCAGTTCTTGCTTCTTTGCGTTTTAGTTTGTGATCTAGACATTCTGTTGTCTGTCCTCCCTGTTTTTGAAACAGTGTTTTATCCTTGATAAAAGTTACTTAGTTCTCAGAAAATCATTTAATTTCCATCATTGGCCATAGTTGGACACTTTAAAAAAATGTCTATTTCTTTATTGTCATGAAAAAGAACCTTTTCCTTTCAATTCTTTAAATTGGATGTTTTTCTGTCTTGTGTCGTCCAGCTAGAGATGGAGGAAAACGAGGTTCTATTTGACGGCCTGGCCTTTGGGCCGACCCGGAAGAATATCTGGAACATGATGGAGAAGCCGTTCTCCTCGGTCACAGCCAAGCTGATGGCCGTCGCCTCCTCCATGTTCGTGCTGGTCTCTCTGGTCGCCATGACGCTCAACACCGTGGAGGAGATGCAGTACAAGGTGTGTGTTTTACCTTTTGTGAGTGTGTATGAGAAAGGGGAAAGTATGTATATTACAAGTACAGTTTTAAATGCATACACAATTATATCATTTTATGTTTAAAATAGCATGCTAAATTCATAGATTGAAATGTGTTTAAGACAACAAATAAATCAATAGCAAGTGTGTAAAAACATGAAGTAGAGAGAAGTAAAACTAAAAGTTTCAGGCATCTTAGAATGCCCCAATTAAATCTGGATATTCCAGACAGTAAAACAAATTTCAGAAAACATACAAATTCCAAGAATAAATGTCATCAAACAAACACTCTTCTAATTGTTGTCTATTAATCTTACAGACTGCGTCGGGCCAGCTCAGCGGCAGGTTCTATGGCGAGTACGCGGAGACGTTCTGCATCACCTTCTTCACCCTGGAGTTCCTGCTGCGCCTGGTATCAACCCCCGACCTCAAGTGTTTCGTACGCAGCGTGCTGAACACCGTCGACCTGGTCGCCATCCTGCCACACTACCTGCAGATTGTCCTGGAGTGCTTCGACGATGATGACACCCACCTGCACTCAGACATCGAGACCGTGGCACGTGTTGGAAAGGTAAAAGGGGGGCTGCTGGGAGCGGCTAGGACGAGACGATTAGATTAATTTTTCAACTATACACATTGGTTGTTCTCCTGTGTTTTGTCTTTTCTGTAGGTGGGTCAGGTTCTGAGGATCATGCGTCTGATGCGAATCTTCAGGATCTTGAAGCTGGCTCGTCACTCGACGGGCCTCCGAGCCTTTGGCTTCACACTGAGACAGTGCTACCAGCAGGTCTGACTGTGCCTTCAGCTTGTGTCAAAGAAACCATATTTTCTTATACTTGCATTCCAGTGATGAAATTTCTAGTAGGAGCGATGAAAAAAGTATTGCATAGGTTCTCAAAGAATCTCTGAGTGGAAAACCGGCATGGCCGATATGGATAGATACTAAAGAATCTTAGACTTCCACGCCTTACAGTTATGAGCAGAATCATGACGTAAACACACAGGGAAATGCAAAATCAAATGTTTTTGTTTGTGTGCAGGTGGGCTGTTTGCTGCTATTCATCGCCATGGGCATCTTCATGTTTTCAGCCATGGTGTACACTGTGGAGCACGACGTTTCCAACACCAACTTTACCTCCATTCCGCAAGCGTGGTGGTGGGCCGCTGTGAGTGCACTAACATCCAACCTGTCGATCATCCTACTTTCTTTCTGTTCACTGGCACCCATCACCTTCAGCTAGAGAATTCTTCCAAAATACACCAGCCGGTTTACACATACACAAGTGGTAGCATTGGTGACATGTTTTCCTGCATACTTGTTCTTGGAGGATTAAAAGCTTAATCCACTACATTTTACACAACATAAACATAACTCACCATGGCAACACCTCAGGAGGTCACTTCATTGTTTATATTGAGATTGAGCGCTGCAGCTAACAGTTGACGGGCACAGTAGTGGGTAGAGGTCAGGCTGTGTGCTGCTGTGATGTAACACGACTATTTAGAAATGCCTTGTGCCACCCCTAAATATTTGACTAATTCTAATCTGTTCGGTGGTATTTAAAGATCACAATTAATCAGGTGAGGGTTGGGTCCTCACCTGATGTAATTGAGCTACTCTGTCCGCCCTAACCGTGGTAACAAATACATCTCATTTCCTGTGACTGCTTCACAATAAAAGCCAATTAAATCTGCTGTAAGAGAGTACATGCATACATTGAACACGGTGAATCCCTCCACTAATAATGAACTACTACAGCATATAGAGCTGATTACAGAATGTAGATACACTTTAAAAAAGTGTATATTGTGTATTCAAATCTAAAAAATTAAATTATGATTTTAGCCTGTTTAAAGAAATGTACAGCTTCAATCACTTCAGGAAACAGTAAGTTAGAGAAATGATATATGTAAATAACATTACACATTTCAATCAAAAGCCCTGAGTAGAAAAAGAGCAGGGATGATCATATTCTCAGCATCTTATTGTGCCTTTATATTCATTTTCATGTCCGGTCTCTTGTATCCTCTAGGTCAGTATTTCCACAGTGGGCTACGGCGACATGTTACCCGAGACCAACCTGGGCCGTATCTTCGCCTTCGCCTGCATCTCCTTCGGCGTCATCCTTAACGGCATGCCCATCTCCATCCTCTACAACAAGTTCTCCGACTACTACGGCAAGCTCAAGTCCCACGAGTACACCGCCATTAGCAAGGCCCGCGGGAAGGTGCACTTCGCCAGGAGGGCGGCAAAGAGGTTTGCCGAGTGCTGCGAGGACGTCGCCCAGCCCGAAGACATCCCAACTGCAGTGAGCCAGGTTGTAGGTTTCCAACGTCTACAGTAAGATTTGTGTAGTAGGCAGAAGGACCCTTTGGCGGCAGGAGTCATGGCGGGTTTGAACCAATAACCTGCCGAGAAATTCCCAACTGCCTGGATCTGAGTTAAGACAATTTAGAATGTCACTCCAAGGCCAGGACTATTTTAACTGAAGGGATATTTGATAGTGTATCCTTTCATCCATCCATACTCCATTCCTGTTTATTCCTGTTAAGCTTATCGTCAGGGAATGACCCTGTGAATCAGTTTGGTGTGGAGGAGATTGAAAAAGAAAATATCTTAACCTTTCTCACTCTACTTGCCAAAATGCTATATACTAATCCTTATATTTTAATCTAAATATTGTACATCGCTACCACCTCTACTCTTCCTCTGTCCACACTCACTCCATTTGTCTCTAAAGCTCACATGTAATCCAGGATTCAAGAGCGAACGACAATAGGAATGAAATCACAAGTTGAAGACCCAACATCTGGACGATGGATATAAGACCTGTTTATCTTCCCCATATGTCCCTCTCTTTAATAAAAAAACCTTTGTCTCTTTGTTTTGTCATGAGCCGTGGGACAGCTGACAGCTGAAGCGACATATAGGATCATGAGGTGATCGATGTTTGGATAGGTGGCTACTTAGCTAATAGAGTAGGAGTTATGGAAGAACATTTATTTGCTTTCTTGCAAAGTGACATTAGTACTTGGATACCAGTCATGTCTGAAGCAACAGCCAGCAATTTATTAGCCTAGCTTAGCATTAAGACTGGAAACAAGGGGAAACAGCTAGCCAGGCTCTCCACAAAGGTAGAAAAACAAGGACGAGTTCAGATTTTTAAGTCCAGTTTGTATGAGTCCATTTCAACTGCAAAGGGAGTGTTGTAGTAAACTAACAACTACTTATCGATAGTTTTCATTTAAATGTCAGTGCTGACGTGAAAATTAATTTTTTCTTTTTTGTCATGTGCACAAGAGTACATCATTTTTATTGCATTTTATTTTAATATCAGCAGCCCTGGACCTCAACATATTCCCTTTTGAATGTTTGCTGTAACATCCTCTAACCTGTTTATTACATTGAATATTATTCATTCTTCACCATCTGTTTATAAAATTATCAGATACAATAATCTTTAATCTGCAAAAACAGGTTATTTTTAGCTGATATAATTATCTCTCAGAAGGGTATAATATGTTGGAATGAAAAACAGGATGGCAGTTCATTCAAATTACCACAAGACAAACTTTAGGTTGTATACAGCCATAGCGACGGTTTTGGCCAAGCTTTTAATGTGAAAAATATTGAGTTTCATTGAAAGCAGCTTGACAGTGATGGAATTACATTGTGTACTGTTGCTGCCGACACACGAGAGGCATCTGTGTATCTTAACCGGTTTTCTCGTTGCATCACCTCGTCCAGAAACACCTTCATTTCATTACTCACAGATACAATTCTCAACATTTACACACAAATTCATGTTCGTTTTTCCATCAAGGACGGACAAGACAACCGTTCTTCAGGTTGTATCCACTTCCTGCATACGTTCTCATTCGCAGTTACAAACACTCGCAGTCTTCTGCACAGGAAGTGATGCCTTCTTACATCACAAGTCTGTTTGGAATCAAAAGTCTCTACTTGTTCAGATGCTCCAGCAGGATTTCCGCTCCTTTATTGTTGCTGATGCTGCCGAGCTCTGATTTGATGGACTCCAGCGCCGCCTTCACCTCTGCGGCCACAGACTTGTCGTAGCTGTTCAGGAGGCTGCACTCAGAAACACGGGCAAAGATCAAAGGTTAGTTTGGGACCAGAAATCCAAATATTACCCAATAAATATTTTCTTCGTTTAACATGTGCTGTCATGGCTTCATGTTTGATTTGGTTGTTAACCACTTCTGGTAAAAAAGGGTCAGTCCACCCACATATTTGGCTGCATCTTTGTATTGGCCTTTGCAACGCTGATTTAAAACATTTCAGTCCCATTATATTGTGGTCACTTTATTTGGTTGGGACACACCCATAAATATCCTAAAATCACAAAAAAACTTTAATCAAATTTTGTATCATGTTTTATCTGACATTAGGAAGATAAAATGAAGATGAATGGGCGATTATTACCAGTTGCGTAAACTATGTTCAAAGCCTAACTTTTGTACTTTTCAATCTGGACACTATTTTCCCCATGTTTTTGTGTCGAAGTCCAGCATTAAGGATGAACACTGAAGGGGGTAAACAGGCTGCTATTTAATAGCTGGGGGGCGATTCCTCACAGGCAATGCAAGTCCGCTAAAGTGCCTGTGAGGGAAGCTTGTGATTTGGGTGAACTGACCCTTGAAGGGACAGCAGTGGTTGGTGTGAGTGAGTGAGTGTATTCACACTGACCTGCAGAGCACCATGGCTCCTCTGTTGACTCTGACCCAGGTCTTCAGTGTGTCTGTTCCCACTGTGTCCACCAGTATCCTGCCGAAGCGCTCTGGGACAGAAAGTGAGGTAGAGAGACAGGGGACACTGTTATGGTTCAACTCGTATCTTTCCAACGAGGTGATGTTTGTCGTCTTTGACTTGAAAACTTCACTGATTCTCAATGCAATGTGGTAGAAAGTTGAGCCATAGGTCAAGTTGTTGATGCCCTCTTGTGGTTACATTAAATTATTTCACTCTTTCACAAAGTCACATTTGTGTGTGTGAGGCATAAAGGCAAAGCTCTTTAACATTCTTTCTAGTTTTTCGTGATTCTTATTCAATCCCAGTTGCAAACATAAGTACATTGAGTTATTTTTTTGTGAGCCTCTGATTTATAAAAGTTTTCCAGTGACTTTAAGTCTGTCTAAGCTCATTTTCATAGCATGTTGACATAAACTGATCCAAAACCATTCTTATAACGACCACTACACTGGCTGGTAGGCGCGTCTTTACCTTCCTTGCCGGCCTCAGCCAGTGTCATGTCCTGCTCCACGAGCCATTTCAGCACCAGGTGTCCTGCTGGATGCTCCGCCATGTGAAGCTGCAGCAGAAACAAAACCTCACAGTGAAGAACTGCCCTTCTGTTGGATTACATTAGTTTGTGAGGAAAACCTCCATCCCACCAATATCACACTAACTACCTGTCCGCTGGTCCCTCCTGGTACCAACTCATGATTGGCCAGCTGAGCCACAGCCGTCATGGCGGGCTGCAGGTCCCCGCAGGCCGACGCCAGGATGTCACTGATGGTGACGCTGGACGCCTTGTCCATCACCATGGTAGCGGCGTTCTCGCGGAGATGCTCCAGCAGCGGGGGGGACACGACTTCCAGCAGCTCCTTTCTCCGAACCGCCATGTCCTTTTTACTGATGAGAGGTACACGGAGCTGATCATTCATTGGACCTTAAATAGTTTGTCATCATTGTCATCCCTCTTTGCTAACAGGCTGATTTCTTTCCTTCAGGAAGCTGTTTGTTTCAGGTCATTAGAAAATAGCACTTTAGAAGTGCTTTTGTTTTGGTGTGAGTGGTGAGGTGTTTGAGATATCGACCCATAGAGATGCCGGTTTTCTCTAAAATATTATATAACTAGACGGCACATATTTATAAAAAAATAATAATGTAAAACAGCAATGTCTATTTCCAGAAATCATTATTCCGTTGCACAAGATAATCATGTAGGAACTATTTTCTTTCTACCCAACTACATCCGCCCACAGGATCGCTTCTACACCCGATTCTGCTAGCTTAACTACAGTTGCACCACTGAGCTAGCTAACGTTACAGCTCAGTCAAGGAAAACGCCATTAATGTCATCTTGTCACCAGCATGAGAAATAAAATTTGCTCCCATGTGTTATAATAAAATACATTTTCTACTGTCCTTTTGCACTACATGGCAGTGAACATTGTACTCCCTTCCCTTTCTTACTGACATGTCAGATTAGTTAACCCCTAGCTTTAAACAGCAACAGGATTTTTGTTTGGAAGATGGAGTATAAAAACACAAACCCAGCTGTTACCTGTGTGTGTTTCCGTCTCCTTTCTCCAGCACCTTGATGATCTCCGGCAGCAGGTGAGCCGGGTCTCTGGGACTCAGCAGATACAGCAAAACCTTCTTACCGTATTTATTACCGATGACCTCATCCAGAGACAACAAGATCTCCTGAACAGGTGAGATGAGATATTTTTAACATTAACAACAACTTTTCTCACTGAATCAGTTTTCAAATCGTTCTTGTGTTTGATTTTCTACAAAAAGTGCAGTAGCAATCTCAATCATGAGGACTATCATTAATCTCATGAAGCATCATCGAACCACATGACCTCAGACTTACTGAGAGCACGGCCTGTTTGACGAGCTTGGTGTCGTCCACGCAGTCGAACATGGCCAGAAGAACCAGGTGACCGAACTCTCCCTGTGGACAAATGACAGGCTTGGTTCAGACCTTTCTTTTTGGTAAATAATCAGCATTTAGTTTCTGATCTTTTCCAAAAAATCCAATGAGCTGACAAAGCATTGAAAGCTTGTTTCTATTAGGAATGGAAGGAGCAGCATTGAAAACTCACCGTGGCAAACTTCACCATGTAGGTTTTCATAGTTTTGATGATGACTTTTCTGTCCTGAAACATGAAAAAAAAAAAAAAAAAAAGAAACTTGAAAGGACAAATCTCTGATGGATAATTATAATATTCTAATATATTTGTCCAAAAATTTGTTGATCTAAAAGGACAATTTGCCATCTTTTATGTGGATATCCAATCAGTGTTGATGGTAAATGTAGTAGATTGAAATTCCTCAGTGTGTGCTATGTTGACCGAGTAAACTGAGTTCGCATCACAATCTGTTTTTCTTCCTGCATCCAGCGACGTCATTGGACGTTTTTGGAAGAGCGAGAGTGTTTTGTCTGACTAGAATATTCAGCCGTATTTATTCAAGCTTTTGGACAAAGATGTAAAGCGGAGAGAGACCAAGGCTGCAGCTGCATGAACCGGGCAAGAGGATATGGCCGCCAGAGACTCTCCGGTCACCAGAAGATAGCACAATGCATCCTGGTACATGTAGGCTCTGCCAACATGGCTCTGCGAGCAGGATAAGTCAACTTTCTTGGTCAATATAGCATGCACTGAGGAATTTATAGCTACAATTGATAACATGTACCATCAACACTGGTTGGAAATCAACAGGAAGGGTGGCAGATTTTTATTTTCACTATCAGTATGATGTGTGTGTGTCTGTGTGTCTCTGTGTGTGTGTGTGTCTCTGTGTGTGTGTCTGTGTGTGTGTGTGTGTGTGTGTGTGTGTGTGTGTACACACACCTTAGCCGACCCGTGCCACAAACAGTGCATTGCCACTCGTGCTCCATCGTGTGTGTGAGCCATGTAGACCACAGACTCTCTGATCGACTCAATCATCTCCTGCTCATATCAGAATACAAACCAAAGACAGGAAGCATATCAGTGGTAAATACAGTCAGCACTTTATAAATGCATCAACCTGTCTTTTATTGTGACATGATTTCCTTAAAAATTTAAATATTTGTCTTCTTCACTGGTAAAATTTCTCAGATTTTTTGCTTTCTTAAGTTGCATTTTGATTTATTTGTTACTAGCTTTCTTAAGCGCATTACTAGAGAAATATATATATTACTACTCAAATAGTTACAACCTCATGTGAGATGCCAAAGGGCTTCTTACCGTTCTCGGTTTATCGGGTGCGAACAGGAAGAAGTCCAGGAAGACTTTGTGGACCAGAGAGTGTTTGATCACTTGTTCTCTGAAACACAACAACAGATGTATTAGTTACATGGTTTCAATTCTACACAGCAATAATAAGCAATCAAAGTAACGGAAACAAATAAATCTCATCCTAGCAATTCAAATGACAAACTAGATTAGGAAAAGGGGAAACGAAACGAAATTAATAAAAAAGAAAGAAAGTTGCATACACATAGCGTCCCATTACATTTAACTTATATCAAGTAAATTGTGTTTCAAACTTGATCAAAGCAGCTTTCAAATTTGTTCTTATTTCAAAGCAAATGTAATTACTTCCACTACATAAATATCATGAGTCACATTAGACCAATCCTCAACTGTGGAAATTTCTCTTCTCTTCCATGTCAGTGCTATTTACCTGTAACATGATTTTACTTAGTTCTCTTTTTGTGTTTTACTAAGTAGAGCTGCAAATAACAGTGAAAAATGCCAATCAGAAATGGAGAGCATGTGACATTTTTTAAAAAAAAATTCTCGTCTTACTTCGCAGCCATGGGTGTGAGAATCTGCTTCATCTCGTCGATGATGTTGTTCAGCTTGTCCGGGTTCGCCTCTGCAACTTTCTCGATGGTGTTGCACACAGTCGACTGGACGCACAAGCAGAGAAATGTCCACAGCCAATCGGTCAGTGAGCAGCAGATATCAAACACACACATAACCATAGTTGACCCAATACGGAGTCACAGCGATGCCATCTAAATTGTCAAATACCGTGGTGTATAATCTGAAAGCAGCCACACACTATTGCACACAAGTGTGTGTGTGTGTGTGTGTGTGTGTGTGCGTGCGTGCGTGCGTGCGTGCGTACCTTGCAGATGGTGAAGGTGTTCCCGTACAGCCCCTCGGTGAGCATGAGTCTCTGAGCGAGCACGGCTTTGTCGTTGTAGGCGTACTCGATGATGGACGAGGCGGCGACGTGGCGAAGCATCTGACGCACGTGACCTTTGAATTTTTGCATCACAACCGCCACCAGCTCCTTGTTCCTGTGGAGGACACACACACACACACACACACACACAAACTGAAATCTATATATTTTATTCGGACCAAATTCTGATTTGAACATTTGACGTTTGCTAAAGAGAGGAAGAAACCAATCTGAGATGACTCACCCGTACATCAGCATTTTTTTAACCACGTGCTTGCCGTACTGCGACTTACACAAATCGATGATGTCATCTGTGAGAGACAACAAAGCACCCACAGTTAATATGTGTTATTAACTGCTCTACTCGTACGGCATAAATATAAAAACCAGGAGCAGTATACAACCAAAACTTAACTATATCAATAAAAGGTTTAAACTATGAAAAGTTTATTCATCAGCCACAGAGGAAAGTCTACCCACAACAGGCTGCAGTCTGACCATAAAATGTCCATCAAATATACATCATTCAACAGCCACAAACACACCGCAACAGTTGAGTTGTCTTGCCTTATTTAAATCCAGGGCTTGCTGCTAATACTCAATTCTGCACTCTGAGCTAACATGTGGGCTTCCCTTTTGGCCTTTTTCAACATGTTTCAACTGCAGTTTGTGCATTAAACAAAAACATTAGGTAATATACTTTATCTTCTCAGAATCTCACTATAACTTGTGTAGCTTAAGTTTGTTTGTTTATTTTTAAGACAATATGGGGATCTATGTTGGAATCAAGACAATACTACAGCTAAAATCATCAGTAATGAAACAAATGAAACAGTTGTCCTATTACTGTAACACCAACCAGTTTAAACATGGAAATCACAGACATACAGAAAGCTAGCAGATGAGGAAGCAGGACTTGTCTGCTCACCTTTGAGCTCCTCGAACACTTCCTTTCTCTGCTCGTGGCTGCCGAACTGGATGAAACACTGCAGCACTCGCACCGAGTCGTGAGCAAACGCCATCTGGAGGCAGGAAAGCACAGTCAGAGATGAGATTCCAAAAGAAAGCCAAAACTAAAATAATAAGTCGGCGTAAAAATACAGCATTTCTCATGGTACCTTCGAGATTTTTAAGTGACCATGCCCACTGGTTGAATCGCAGCTGACAGCAGAATTAAAAAAAAAAATCATCTATATAAAATCTTAAAACAGTCATGTCCCACACAGTTTGATTGACAGGTCATTTGTGGGCACTTAGCACCAAATATGCTGACCAGACGTGTTTTTTCCCCTCAAAGGATTCTGTTGTGTGAGTGAGCATTATTTCCTGAGGGACCGCACAAACTAAATAACAAATCTGCAGTAAACAGATGAGAAGGCGACTCACCTGTTTGATCTTCCCGCGGACCAGATCGTGAAGATCCGTCATCAGTTTCTTCTTCAAGTCGTTGTCGCACTTCTTCCTGTTGACATATACACACACACCACCACCACCATCACATCATCATCATCATCATCATCATCATCATCATCATCATCATCATCATCATCATCATCATCATCAGTTAGCAGGTAGCAGCATGGCATTCACTGTACATCTACCAAGAGTGTCTGCCAGCACTTGTTTGATTTGCTCAATGCAATGTCTTGATGGTGGTTGTTGCATTGTGTTGCAGCAAAAGTTAAACCTGATTTAACCTTTTTTTACTAAACCAGCCTGCGTTTTTTTCTTTTTAATCAGAGGAAGCACATGTTTGCATTAAACAATAGAGGGTTTAATTACTAACAACCTTGCAAGGTTTAACCTCTGGTGCACTATGTCCCTCTCATCCCACCCTACTTTAACTTGTCACCTTGCACAAGTTAAAGTAGCCAGGTGTTCTGTTCCCCAGAGGTGAAAGGGGGCGTGGCCCGGGAACAAAGAGGACGAGACGTTTTTGGGAACGAGGGGTTCAAGGCAACCCAAAATATTCTCAGTTCCTCTCTTAACCAGGTCTTAGTACCAAAGTGGTCCTTGAACTTTACTTGTAACTAGGCTTAAAGTTGAAGCTGATAGTTATAGATGGTGACCCATATGCGGAACTTCTGTTAATTGGTTACATAAACTTACTTTGAAGTTTCATTAGAGTTTAAATTCGAACTTTGGGGAACCTGTAGCGGAGTTTGTGTGTGTTGTGTGTGTGTGTGTGTGTGTGTGTGTGTGTGTGTGTGTGTGTGTGTGTACCTCCTGAGGTCTCCCCACACTTGTTTGCATTGACAGATGATCTGGAACATGTCCTTTCTCTCAGCATGCTGTCTGCTCTTCTTCAGATCATTCTTCATCTGATGCCTGTTCTTCTTGAGCTCCTCCTCCGACAGCTCCTTCGTCTTCGGATCAAACTCACTATTCTTCATCCTCTTGGACACCGGACCTGATCACAAATGTGTACACACACACACACACACACACACACACACACACACACACACACACACACACACACACACACACACACACACACACACACACACACACACACACACACACACACACACACACACACACACACACACAGAAATCACTTTAAATTATTTCACACTGGAGTTTAAGTGAAGACAAGGCAACCAAGACCATGTTCATGTTGTTGATGTCCCTTTTTGTTTTGATATTTGTAAAGTATATATATAGTATTTTGAGCTTTGTTGGATATTTTGTGTATTATTTTAATTATTACTAGCAAGCCATTATATTTAGTGTATTGCTATGGGACATGAAGCACAAGAAGGATCTGTGAGTGAAAACACTAACTGGTCATAATGTTCAGCATCAACGAGAAAAAACCACAAGCAAATCTTTTCTCACCTTCACCTTCACCCTCTTCTTTAATTTTCCCTTTAAATGGCATTTTCCTCTTCTGCGGCCCCATGCCGTCTTTAGAGAAAGGGAATTTGTGTTCTTTCTTGCCGCCATCTCCACCCTTCCACGGTTTGCCCTTTCTCTCTGTGTTGTTGAAAGGTTTGTAGGGCTTTTTACCACCTGGCTTACCGCCTGGTTTCCCACCAAGTTTGGTCCCCATGGAATCTGGACAGAGTGAGAAATGCTAGTGACAAACCTGGTTGGAAGTGATGGGTGTACATAGCTGGTTAATGCAAACTACAGCTTACCTTTTCCTTTCTGCGGGAGCTTCTTTCCTACTTTAGGAGAAGCGTTTTTCTTGGATTTAGCCTCCATTCTGTTGGCATCACAGAGGAAAATGGAGACGAGGACAGCAGCAGAAAGACCGACAAACAAGTAATCAGAAAGATTTCACAAACCAACGTCCCACATATTTCCAGGCATATTTATTTAGAGGCTGAGCAGTAAGCCTATCCAAGCTAAACGTGTCTGCTGAAATGAAACACTACAATATAAAACATTTTAAGATCAAGTATCGTAGTCTTAACTGTTGTTAAGTATCTTAAACATAAATAGTTGGACAAGCTCGCTGGAAAGTTTGATTTGAGTGTTGTCTGCATGTCAGTTTGAAAGGAGTTCGAGGTATATAAAACAGGACTGTTCCCAACAAGTTACTGCATTAAATCAACATAAGCATATTAAGGTCAGCATCGAGAGGAATATTAGTTTGGGCTTCAAAAAAAAAAAAAAATAATAAAAATATATATATATATATATATATATATATATATATATATATATATATATATACATATATATATATATATATACATATATATACACACATATATATATACATATATATATATACACACACATATATATATATATACATGTTTAGAATATTAAGAATTACTTAAGACAATGTAATGACTTCAATATAAGTAGGTGGGAAATTGTCCAACCCCAAACAGCTAATGTTAAGAGTAAATATCACGTCACTTTACATACTCTTAATTATGGTTAAAAGTACATTTGTGTCCGTAACATTTATCTGTTTACGGCCACTTTGGAGAGGGACATTTTAATCACAAACATTAACAGTTTCTTACAATAAGAAGCTCTGTTTAAAAAGTCAGCCCACAGAAAACCAGAGATAACCTCCGTCTACTAAATAACGTCAGCGAACACCCTGAAGAAACTAGCTTTCATGACTCTTTTGATATACTTTAGCACGTTTTGCTGGTGATACAATGACCTTACCGATCACATTGTAACGTGAATTTACTTCAACTTGATTAGGGTTAGTTTCAGAATCCATCACCACGTCTCCTTGATAATGTTAGCGTTAAAAAAGTACGAGTACTTTCCCCCGAAGCAATAACCTAGCTTCTAGCATAAATAAACAATGCTTTACGACACATATGAATACTGTCGATAACTTGTTCTTATGTGTATCCGCACTACGTAATGCGAACAATAACAATATATACATGTATATGTGTATTTTTTCTGATGCTACTTACATTTCAGATGTACACACACACGATGTCCCAGCTCAATCCCATGCGTTCTTTAACCGGCACGGTTTACGGCACAAAAACGTCCAATCAAACTGAACCTTCGCTGTCGTAAAGCGTCGGTTGTCGCAAACACGGAAGATGCTTTCTGACACGTCTCAGCAACAACTCTTAAAATCGCCGACAAGAAGTGGTAGTTACATTAACATTAACCGTTTGCGATATATTTCCCCCCCAGGATGGCGAAGGCATGTTTTTTTATTATCCCAAAAGAAGCAACTCAAAAGACATCCGCAATCAAGCCTAAAAAAAAAAAAAATGGTTGAGAACTACATTAACCAGCAGGCTCGGCATAGGAGTGACTTTCCTTGTTGCCTGGCAACGGCTCCAAACAAAAACGGACTAGCAGACATTCATCCAGTCCAAGTTGACGTAAAACGTTGTATTAAGTGTTAGAAGGACACAGAATAACTGTAAATGTAATGTTAGCTAGTTGATACCACATTCAACAGCTGGTTCAACGTTAACAGCGGAAATGTTGGAAGAAAACACAACTTCTGCGGGTGAAGGTAACGTTATTTTTTATTATTTGCACATTTGATTATGTATTACGCAATTCTACAAACGACAGCCATTTGACCAAGGCTGTGAGCTATTACTATTATTATTATCTATTTTGCATCAAGTTTTTAATCTACGAGAATTGGAAAACTTTCAACTTTGGGTAAAACGCTGCGCTCGTCAACGTCACTTTTTTACCCAGCCGTCCAATCACAGCCGAGGAGGGGCGGGACAAACCTACTTACCCGGATGTCACGTATCATAGCAACCAGAGGTAGACTTCAGCAGAAAAAAAAGCTGCGTTCTGAAACAGAACAAACAGTTAATTCACATAATAATATAACTACTTTTCAGTTTTTAAATATTAAGTTATTGAGGGAAAAATGAACATTATGGTGTCTGGAAGCTGCTGTTACATTTACCTCCTCCCCTGGTCTAATAATAAAGTGTTACTGGAGTTTTTACCTCTTCAAATGTTCCTTTTCTCACAATGAACACTAGTGGAGCAGCAGGAGGCTGAAGAGGGATCAAAAGATCAGCCCTCTGCAGACATGTGCTACAAGTATGAGGAACTTCACTCCAGACCGTCCATCACACCTGACTCTGAAATCCCAGAGAACCTCCTGCACCTCTCGTATCCTTCTCTGAAAATTACATTACATTACATTACAGTCATTTAGCAGACGCTTTTATCCAAAGCGACTTACAATCAGTAGTATATTACATATCATTCACCCATTCACACACTGATGACAGGCTACCATGCAAGGTGCCACCATCAGACTCTAACTAACATTCATGCAACATCCAGTCCAAACTGATGGCAAGCCTTCGGGAGCAACTTGGGGTTAAGTGTCTTGCACAAGGACACATCGACTGCCGAAGCCGGGTATCGAACCACCGATCCTCTGAATGGAGAACTACCTTGCTCTCCACTACGCCACAGCCGCCCCAAAAATGAGTTGATTTTCATTAAAAACCATTTTAGGCCACATCTCCTCTAACTTTTTCCTCATCATGCTTTGCAAATAAGTGGTGAGAGAATGTGATAAAAAAAATTCTAAAGTTAACCTTGGGTGATGCTTCAGTGAATCTGATCTTGATCCTTAATCCGTCCTGCGTTCAGTCACTCCTTCAGCTATGACAGTGGGCGCAGGGGGAACCTGCAGCTCCTGGATGACAGAACTCTGATCTTTATAGCAGGCAACCTGCTCGTCCTGCTGGACGTTTCCACCAAGGAGCAGAGATACCTCCGCTCCTGCAGTGGAGGAGGAATCGGCTCCATCACGGTAAGATGACCGTCAAAGTACATGTCGTGGGACTGAACTCTGAGGCTCCAGTCTGTCTGTGAGTGAATGCAGGAAACACTAATGAGATGGATGAACAGACAGACATTTAGGCCTACTCAAGTGCAACTTTGAAATTGTGGTACTCGCGTAGCTGTTTGAGGATTTCTACTTTGACTGTGCTATATTTTAGAGGAAAATACTGCAGTATCAGCAGAATTTAACTTAATCATTAGGCATTGCTAAAGTATCAACTTGGCAAAATAATATGGAGGCTCACCTCAGATGTACTTATTTTCAAGTTGAAGCATCAGTAAATCAACACCTTTCATTGATACTTTTGCTAAGTTCATACAGAGTTCTTATATATATGACACTACATTACAAGTACTTTTTGTATTGCTTATTTCAAAAATTCCAATTTGGGTCTGTATACTTGTCCTTACTATTCTAGGCAGCCATCTGGTTATGAGTAGAGTGAATTGAACAATCTGCACTTACACAAAATTAAGTGCACCTTTGGACAAAATGTATGCAGACTTCACTGTGATAGATAACATGACTCAATCAAGTTTAAAGCGGGCTCTAACAGATAATCATACCATAATGTACAGTACCAGTCAAAAGTTTGGACACACCTTCTCATTCAATGGTTTTTCTTTATTTTTTTTATATATTTTTTCCTACATTGTAGATTAATATTGAAGACATCCAAACTATGAAGGAACACATATGGAATTATGTGGTAAACAAACAAATGCTCAACAAACCAGAATATGTTTTATATTTTAGATTCTTCAAAGTACCGTAGTTGAATGAGAAGGTGTGTCCAAACTTTTGACTGGTACTGTACATCAATGGCTGCCTGGAACTGTGGGGAAAATAGAGTTTGCAGCTGGCATTTTAAAATGGTCAGAAAATATATAATACTGAATGCGTGATGTATGGTTCAGGAGCAAAAAAACAGTGGTATAGCTATTAAAGGGGGACACCCCAGGTGAATAGGGTAAACATTTTAATATAGATACAACCATGGAACTTCTCCATGGTGATTTAATACATTAAGTGCTTCTGAAGTGGAGACCTCTGACTCAGAGTTTGAAAAAAAAACTAATTTTGAGAAGACAGCCTTTAAAGATATGTATTGTAAAATTTCATACATTCTGCAAGACACTAAAGTGGAAAAAAGACCTAATATATATCATCATGAAACTTCCCCCAGTTGATCAGTTTACATTAAGACAATCGTTTTTTTAATGTTACAAATTTTCTGAAAAGTTATGTTGAAATATGGAAATATGGCATTATCTAATGCTTTGCATATTTGGTTTTGCAGGTGTATGCTCAGCGATGCCTACTATAATATATGATATGATATAAGATTTTAAATGAGGTCACTAATTGAGTATAATACAATTTCTCAGAAATACCCACATACTGAAATGTTTTATTTCTAACTCCTAATTTGGGATATACTACATTCACAGGTATGTGGAAACAAACTGCATCACTGATTATTCCTTAAAAATAATTTCTGTGTGTGTGTGCATTTCAAGGCACATCCAAGCAAGGAGTACTTTGTTGTAGCAGAGAAGGGAAACAAGCCCAACATCATAGTATATGAATATCCCTCGCTACGACCGGTCTGCATCCTCAGAGGTAAATGGGACCAAGATGCATTGAGATATACTTTCATCAAATGTGACGTTTTATCGATGATAATCTTTTAACCTTCGTGTGTGTAGGCGGTACAGAGCGGGCGTACAGCTTTGTGGATTTTAATCCTGACGGGAGCCTGCTGGCCAGCGTGGGGAGCGCACCTGACTACATGCTGACGCTGTGGGACTGGAGGCAGGAGAAGGTGATGCTGAGCTGCAAGGCCATTTCTCAGGAGGTCTACCGAGTCAGCTTCTCCCCATACAACCCGGGTCTGCTCACATCATCAGGATCTGGACACATCAAGTAAAGGGCATACTGTTTCCTCCTAAAACACCGCAACTCTGTTAAAGCACTGCTATGAAAATGACTTCAGACATCAGAAGCTAAATTATTCCCTTACACTGATTACATTTTTTTTTTTTTTTTTTTTTTTCAAATAAGGTGAAAATACCCTCCACTGTTTTCTCTCTCAGGTTCTGGCAAACAGCCAGCACATTCACAGGACTTAAGTTGCAAGGACTTATGGGACATTTTGGGAAAACTACAGCGACTGATATTGAGGGATACGTGGAACTTCCTGATGGAAAGGTCAGTGCCCTGCTGTTTTGACAGCTTGGGGTTTTCAAATCTATGAATGAAAGGGATAGTGTTGGTATAGTTTGGAAGTTTTGAAGTGGGGTTGTATGAGGTACTTATACATAGTCAGTGTATTACAACTACAGTAGATGGCGGTCAACGGAATGGATAAGTACCTCATACAAACCCTCGTCAATAAATCTGGAGTATCCTTTTAAAATTTGGACAAAAGTAAAATGACCTTCAAAATAATTATTTCCTTTTCTTAAATGTGTCTGACAAAAAGTATTTCAGCTTCTTTTTTGGAGCATTTATTGATAAACAATTTTTGTGATACAATCGAAATCTATTGAACAACAACTGGTTTAACCTTGTGGTGAGATTGTTGTTTGCAAGGTCAAACTTCCGTTCTCAAAAAATATCTTTGATTCGTCTCCTCCCGTCAGGTGGTGTCTGGCTCAGACTGGGGCAACTTGTTGCTGTGGGATGGGAACGGCATCAAGGTGGAGATTTGCCGTAAGGAGGGACGGAACTGCCACGCTGGGATGGTCCAGCCGTTCGTCCTGGAAGACGGACAGCTGATGACATTTGGCTCTGATGGAGTGGTCCGGGTAAGATCCTTACAATAACACAACCTCAATATGCTTCACTTTTAGAACTTGTCTGTCAAGCTTGTCGTCAGATGTAGTTTTCATTTTTATCCATTTTTGTCTGTTTTCCATTTGTCTAAATATCTTCTGAAGGCAGTCACATTATATTGACCGGTATTTTGTGGCCAGAAACATTGTGGTATTGAACTTTGTCTGCTGATCCTTTGAATCTGTATTGTTAACAAATTCCAAGAACACAACAATGTTAGTCCACCCCACAATACTGTCTGTCTTCCCCTACCCTGTCTGTGGCGCTGAGCCCTTAGCCAATGGGTTACTACTGGAGATGTAAATGTTTAAAAATCATCTCAGAAAGTTTATAGTTTCATATTTAAAAAGGCTCATTAATTTCCTAACACAACTGGGCACTGTCATTTTAAGAAAATATTCCTCAAACAGGAGGAGATATTGCATTTGTTGGGTACTATGTTCAGTGGGGGATAAATACACATTTTGTGTATCAGTATTCTATCCAAAAACTTTGAGAGATAAAGTCCAAGCAGAGCACACCAAAACACAACACGGTCATTTGGAGAGGCTCTGTATTTAATTAGATCATTTATTTTAGGTTTTTGAAGGGTTGACCCTTGTTGGCATTCCTAATGAACCTAATCGAGCAGGGATGATGATCCAGATGGAGATTTTCTGTTATCAGTTTTCTTATAATCAGTATGACTTTTTAACCCTCCCCCTCTTTGCCCCATGCAGGGTTGGGACTTTGAGAGCATCGACTCTGCCGACAGTAACAGCGACGGCAGCAGGTTTGAGCTGGAGCCCATGAATGAGATGGTGGTTGGGCACAACGTCTGCCTCTCCTCTGTGGTGAGGAGCTCCCTGCCGGACTCCTTCGTCTGTTTTGCTCAGGTCAGAGGGCCAAAGGTCAAAGGTCACTAATTATAACCATTTGCAATACATTCGCCGGTCGTAACTTGATCAAAAATTCCAAACCTATTCTCTCCACTACGTGGTCTTGTAGGATTCCAGCGGAGCCATCTGGAAACTGGATCTGTCATTCACCTACACGGTGAGTTCTTTAGAGCGACTTCATGTGTATGTTACACTTTGTTTATTTAAGCTTTGTATGAAGCAAAGTATTTCATTCTTGGCCAACTAGGGTGTCACAACATTTCTCATTCTATGCTTTGATGATCTTTTTTTTTATCTTTTCTGAGCTGTTGGATGTGTAAGGAGAGAAAATCGTTTAAATTGATCTGTAACTTTTAAAGAAGTCAGTGTATTTATCTGTAAAAACGAAAACAGTGTATACCATGTATATCACTTTTTGGAATAACACTTTACTATTGTAGTGTCTCATCACACAAAAAAACATGTCACACCTCAGCAAATTGGGCCAACTGTCCAGACATTCAGAATCTTTAATTAGACAGATTGTAGCTAATTAGGTTACACATCTCAAAGGTGGACCAACAGGAGAAAGGAATCATTGCATTTTTTTTTTGAGGGGAAAGTGTTTAGAACTTATCTCAGATTTTACTTTACCCAGACTTTAAGTGTTTGTAGTCATGTATAGATAATATTGTCTAGTCCTAATAGAAAACTTTATTGCAAACAGGGTTTGGAGGGTTACTTTTAGAATGTATTCTGAAATAATTACTAATTAAAAATGAAGTCAGTAACATAACCCAAGTATTGCAATATTAAAGTAACTTGAACAGAAATTTGAAGCATATTGCTCATTTCCTACGAACCGTCTTCTCACCCTGAGAGGCCTCTCTTAAAAAAAAAAGTAATAATCTTGATGAACTGCAAAATGTGCAAACCATCCTGTTTGTGATAACTTGCACCGTTCTGTGATGCCTTACATACAAAATAATTGCAAGATTTCCAACTAGTGAAAGCATTTTCAATACATTAGAGTCCATTGTGTGAGACTCGTGTTGAAATGTGTGCGCATGTGGCTGGTATTATATCTTTTATTTATTTTATAACTTTATTTTAGTATTTCTTTTAAAATGTATTTAGAAATTGTAATGCTGCCAAGAATCCACAATCATCACTAAATATAATGGTAATCTGATTACGTCTTTCTCTTCTGTAACTGTAACGGAATACATCTACCTTTTTTTGCATCCTAATTTCTTACTCTATTGGCGTTCCATATGTATTTTGTTACTCCGCAAACCTGATGGCAAAGCATATTGTATCGTTACATGTTATGATAGATGAGTGAGATGAATAAACACAGTGTCCTCTCCCAGTGAAGAAACAGTTGGTGTATCATCTGTGTGTGCAGACTCCTGATCCAGAGTGCCTGTTTTCCTTCCACGCCGGGCCGATCCAGGGCCTGGACGTGTCCACGAAATCTCACCTGATGGCAACTACCGCTCTAGACCGTCAGTGCCACACATTTCCACACCTGCACACCTACCGTACATGTTTGCAAATACATGGACACAACTACTCACACATATTATAACAAGTACACCGTCTGCCTCTGTCCCTGATCTCAAGGTTCAGTCAAAGTTTTTGACTTCCTCGCAAAAAGAGAGCTGACAAGCAGTCGCTTCAATCAGGGTGGGACTGCTCTCTGCTGGGCTCCACCTTTGGTAAGTGTGACGCGGTGAATATGTGTCACACTATCACATATAATTAGCACTCACAGAAATGACCTATGAGTCTCTGGCGTTAATGTCTTTAGGTGAACCAGAGTGGGAGTTTACTGGTGACGGGCTTTGAGGACGGGGTGGTCCGGTTACTGGAGCTGTACGACCCTCAAAGGCTGCATGTTGTCACCGGGCGCAGCCCCAAAGGAGATGCCAAGCTGCGCCTCAAACAGGCCTTCAAACCCCATAATGCCCATGTAACTGCTGTTGCATATGAGAGAAATGGAGAGATCTTAGCCACGGGGGTAAGAGGTTTTACAAAAAACACCTGGTTTTGGAAAATGTATGTTTTGAAATAGACTTAAATGTTTGACTGTTAGCTCTCGCTGCCAGTGGGCTTGAAAGGTGTCTCTGAAAGGTTTGTATTTTGCTCCTTTGTTAAGGACTCTGGAAGCTTCTTAGGTAGTTGAGCAATATTTATTGAGGAGGAAGTCTCCTTAAGTTTAAGATGTCTTTAGACCTGATAGCTAGGTGGTTAAGGCGCATACCACATGGGTGCAAATTTCCTCAGCAGTGAGTCTGTGGTTCAATTCCTGTCTGGCAGGATTGTTTGCTCGTATCATGCTCCTACTCTCTAAATTCAGACTCAATAAGGAAATAATTGAACCTATCTGTAATCTGGTGGTCATCACCACTGGTGGAGTGGTTTGAAAAGTTTCTATAGACACGTAATTAGCCCATGGTTTTGTCACTTTTTCCTTTTTTATTGTTATTCGTCTCACCTTTCTGACCTCTCACCTCCGCCCTCCCTCTCAGAGCTCCGACAGCACTGTGTTCTTCTTCACCGTGGGGGAAAAATACAACCCCATCGGCTTTGTCCGCGTTCCTGGGCCGGTGCAGGCGCTGGAGTGGTCACCTCATTCCCACGTAAGGCTGGTCTCCCACCCTCTTGTACCCAAATATCTCTGTGATGAAAAATTATATATTCAACTGATTTCTGTTACGATTTTACCCAGAGTGAAAACAGGCTGCTCGTCCTGTGTCAGAGCGGTCATGTGGTAGAGGTGCGAAGTCCTGATCCACAGGCCCAGAGGCCGACCGAAACCTTCCAGCTGCCTGAACTGCCCAGCAGATCTTTCAGGTTCAGAAGTATCAAATCTCGAATCAAGGTCTGTGCTTTGACTGTCTTGGACTTCGTTTGGAGGGTATTGATGTGGGGTTTAGACCATTCGCATTTTCATTTGTGTGTTTGTGTATTTCAGAGAGAGGAAGAAATCGCAAGACGTCAAGCCGTAAAGGAGGAGAAAAAGAAAGAGAGAGAAGAGAGGTTGAAAGAATCAAAGCAGCTGGACGCAGAGCCAGAGGAAGAAGAAGAGGAGGAAGAGTTGCCCGCTATCTACATCCCCGACCCTCCAAGTCCTCTCTACTGTGGCTTCTACTCACAGCCTGGCCAGTTCTGGCTCTCTATGGTACACACAGACACACACACACACACACACACACACACTCCACTAACCACATCCCTCACCTAACCTACACCACTGACCCAAAAATCCGCTTTTTCCCAACAGTGACACAGCTTTTGTCCCCAATTGGACAACCTGTCCCCAATTAACTGGTCTTTAGTCTAAAATGTGTCCTGGAAGGGAGCATAAGTCAGGATCTCACACACCCTATGTATTTCCTATCAATGCACCACTATATCTCAGTCAGGAGACAAAAATGTATACATAACATACATATATACATTCAGCTACAATCAACTGGCACCCAACTCCTTTTTTTACACAAACATTTGACACGCATACAGGAAGATGAAAGAAGACTTACAGGAGCAGAAAATAAGTCTTAAAAAGAGCAGGAAGTTCTAATTCCTGTCTCCCGGAGGGAAAAAAAATCTGAAATCTGGAACACCAAATGGGAGGAGTTGTCCGCCTGCGGTGGAGGTAGTATAAGAGACAAATCAAAGTCTATGGGGAAGAGAGGCAGCCGGCATGGTGCCACACACTGAGGCTGTTCTTTTACAAGTCACGTCTCTTTTGCTTCCAGAATGCCGGCATGTTGTCTGATAACTCACACTGGGGCAGCATTATTACTGGATACTGGCAGTATTTGGTCCAGTGTAAAAAGGCAACGTCAACGTAATGACGGATCTTCATTATGTCACTTACACATAAAAAACACGGTTTAACAACGCTGTATACCCAAAAGTATTCAAATGTTTGGTCAGATGTTTGCAGTTGTAATCTTATCTTATCTTATTCTGTGATCCGACAGTTCCTATTTTCATATAAAACCACACATGATGACTGTTTCCAACAACTCACACAGATTTCTTTTAGTCTCAACAGTCATAAATAAGAACATACTGTACGAGTGAATTCAGAGACATAAGTTGAATTTAGATGAGATAGTGGATAGAGAGATGAGAGAAGCATGGCCCATTAGCCCATATTATCATCGGATTCAACACCTGCTGACCCAGACTGCAGCATTTAGTCCTACTTGGAAAAAAACTAATTATATATTAAATCCGCTCTAAAATTGTACCATAACATGGGTTTGTTTTGAAACTATTATCAAAAAAGTTTAAACAATACCCAGGCCCACAGTTTAATTGAAACAGTTTAAATGATTATACTTTATCACAGAAATAATCCCAGAGGACGTTTGGTCATTCCCTAAAGATTTAATCCATTTCTCCTGCAGGGTGGCTTTGACTCAGGTTTCCTGTATCACTGTAAGTTCTCTGAGATGCAGGACCAGGATCCAGACCATCAGCAGGATGAGCCCTTTCACTTCCTGCCTGTCCACAGCACAGATGACGACCCCATTCGCTCTGTCACCTTCAGGTAGCCGGAATAAAGCTAACAAATCTGTATTCACTATATCAACAATGATTCCAAGATCAAATGACTAAATCTAATGTGAAAATGTCACACGTAGTGCTGAACCCAAAAAGAACCGTCATCAACTGTCATTAACTGGCTGTTTCAGTCTCTTAGCAACCCTAATTTCAGCAGCAACGGGCAACCAACTAGCTCTGATAAACACATTGCACAGACAGACACAGTTACTAAATAGCTGGTGAAGACAGCATGAAAGATTTAGAGACAGGTATTTTTTACAAGAGTTAGTTTTGACCAAAACAGAGCTAAAAGGAGAGTGAATAAAATAATTCATCAACACACGGAAAACAAAGAAATCTTCTTAAGCAAAAGAAGTGTGAAATAGACCAGAAATCAAGGAACTCTTTTGAAGGTAAACTTTAGAGACCCTTTCACATTTAGAACCACACTGCTCGTACGTGCCATAAGTTTCCCTTCCTGGTGTTTTGCTCTGTAGCTCCAACAGGCGACTGATGCTCTGCGGCATGCACTCGGGCTTCATCAGGGTTTACCCTCTGCAGCCTGGCGACCACAGCCTCACCTCCATGCAGGCCTACTGGGCTCTCAGTGTCCACGACAACCAGTATGGACATCTGCGGCACATCCGCTGTAGCCATGACGACCACTTTGTGCTGACCGCTGGAGATGACGGCAACATCTTCTCCTTCAGCATGCTTTCTCCAGAGGAGCTACAGAAAGGCCTGCAGAAAAAGAGAGCCAGGGTTCCTTCACCCAGGGTCAGTCCACATTTTATTAACATTTTATGTATTGTGTCTCTATGGATGAACAAAGTCAATCTGTCAGTTGCTCCACCACTATTGGATGGATCGACAGAAATAGAATGACATTTTGTAGACAATCATGTTCCCCATAGGATGAATCTTAGAAACTTTGATATTTCCGCTAGTGCCACCAGCAGGTCAAAATTTTCACCTAGAAATATATCTACATCTACTGGATGAATTGGCACAACATTAGGTACAGACAATCATGGTTCCCAGAGGATGTATTCTAATAACCCTGGGGCAAACACATTTGCGGTTTTGAGCTACATAACTATGTGACAGATTTCCAATAACTTTTCGTCTTGTGCTGTCATCAGGTCAAGATTGATAACCTTCCCATCAGCCTCAGCTGTTCTTTTTGTTAAATGCTAATCAGCAAATTTCAACATGCTAACATGCTGAACCAAGATGGTAATCAGGGCGAACAACCCTGCTTAACATCAGGATGTTACCATTGGCATTGTGAGAATGTTAGCATGTCAACATTAGCATTTAGCTCAACACACTGCTGTGCCTAAGTACAACCTTGCTAGCATGGCTGTAGATTCTTAGTCTTGCTTCTTGGTTTTTTGGGGGACTTTTTTGATTTATCTAGATCAAGGCTCTAAGGACAGAGGGTGTACAGATTGATATTTAAATAAAATAGACAATGGCAGTGAGCTCCTTCTACATGAGCCAGGTACGAGTATGTGAGCTTATAAATGCAGTAACAAATGGAGTTTGGTAAATGTAAATATCATTTTGCGACATCTTCCTGCAGTGAAATGTATTTCCTTCAGGAACAAACAGCCTTTAAAGTTATTTTTTCTGTTACTGTTGCAGGTGAAAACTAAAGGACAGTGACACATATAGTAAAACAATGTTCTTCACATTTTGTAAGCTACTGAGTTTTGAAACTGCACTAGTCTACGGCAGAGGAGAAGATGCTGGTTGTTGTTGGGGGCAAAAATAAACAGTTTTGGAGTGTTGCAGGTTGGCCAAATAGATGGTTGTATATTAATATCAATGAAAAAGGTTATCATCAAGTTTACATGTTATTCTAACAGGTTGGTCTTGAGAATGAGGCATTAGCCCAGGACATTGAGAACCCAGCTGCCTACAGGTGAGCATGAATTATCTGTTTATAATAATTTGGTCCTCTTTTTCTTTGTCACTTTATTCTTGTCTTTGGGGATCTCTGTTTTTCTCTTTTGTTACTTTTTGTGTCTCTATAGATTTGTATACAAAGTTATTTGTACAGAAGAAGACAATATTGTATTGTTTGTTTGACTACCTCCAGCATAGAGACGGCTAAGCAGAAGCTGGAGAAAGACCGTCTGCGTCGAGAGGCCGGCCTGAAGATTGCTGCGAAGCACAAGAAGCTGGCCGAGCTCCAGAAGAAGTTTAAACAGCTGCTGAATGACAACCAGCGTCTGCCGGAGCATGTTCGCCTGAAACCTGCGGTACGGACGCACACACACCATCACATGGTTTGACATTGCAGCTGCTGTTTAGTTTAGTTATAAAACTAAAAGATTCACGCTAGAAACCACACACATTAATGGTGCGTAGGCATCTGTCCGTCCAATCCCTATCAGCCCTGTCCTCCACTACCTCACTGTCCTCAGTCCCAGCTGTCCCTTCAGCAGCTTTTATCACAGGCTGACTAATATCAGAAATGCCTCTATGGGTCTTTGCACTTGGTAAAAATAGTATGCAGTCAGTTGAATTATTTAAAATACAAGAAGGCATTCCTCCATGTGATTATCTTTACCTTCAGTAAGTCTAGCAGGGGGACTCAGGTTTCTCTAATCCCCTATCCCAGATGGACAACGTGCACACAAACACACTGATTGTGGTCATCTCTCAATGTTGGACAACAAGCTGGCCCTCAAAAACCTAACCATTAAAGTTTTGAATAAAGACCTGGTTTGTGTTACAGGTTAGGGTGAGGTATATTATCATTAAGCTTTGAATAAGTCTCCAGGGAATGTATGTATATCAGAGCGAGGTGCTCAGTTGTGTGTTTGACATGTATGCATTTGTGTGTGTAGGAGCTGCAGCTGGACCGGCGTTTCAGTGAGCAGGCAGAGAGGGTGAAGGCCCAGCGTGTGAGGGAGGTCAGGAGGCAGATGGGCTGGGAGGAGGAGCGCTGCAGCATAGCGCTGAGCAAACTGCAAGACTGGTACTGATTAATCACACACATACAAAAAGACATCTAATAAATCAGATATTTGCTGTATCATTTACCTAATTACAGTTTATAATAGTTGATAACTATTGTCTAATAATCATTCATGGCGGTTAAACCATCACCCCTTCGGAGTCAACAGAAACAAAAGACTTAATTTATTCCAGCCGACTGATTTTGCCCTTGTAGGTAGAAAGTTAGGCAGTGAAGACAACCAGCCTCCAGAATGAAACCCTTATCTCCTGTGTTTGTTTTCAGGTTCAAGGACTCTCTGGAGGCCAGCATGGTCACTGTGGTTGCCATCAGCACCAACCATAGAGTCTCCACTTACCGTCTGCCGGCACTCGCAGAGCCTTCATCCCGACTCGGAGATCAGAGGAGACCCAGCTGGCTAGACGGAGCTGCTGGACCAGAACACAGAAAATCAAGAGCCGAACCTGCAAAAGATAGCAGCATAATAGAAAGTAGGAAAGTGTTTGTGCGTTTTTTTCAGTAAAAATACAATTATTGGGAATTTGCAAAGGACAACATTTTCAAGTGCACTAGAAGTATCAGCAATTTTCATCATTACACTTAACAAAAGCAATTAACAAAGACATTAAAATCCCCCCCCCGCTGGATTTTACATTTGTTTCATCGTTCAAAATTGAAGTCCATAAAAAATAAAACTAAGTTCTTAAAAAGCTCAATCATAAGGTCTAACAGTGGTAGGAGTGGTAGTTTGTTTCCTGACAGAATACAGTATATAAGGGTATAAGTGTGTTGAAGACAAGCTTGAACTAACACCTGTGTGTGCTCTCCAGAGGAGGAGGTGCTGCGCCGCCCAGCGGCTCGTCCAGCAGGAATAAAGCTGACAAATCGGCAGGTCGAGAGGCTCCGAAAGGCTGCAGAAAAAGCAGAACAAGCTCGAGCCAAGATAGAGAAGAGGAAGCAGGAATGGGTCCAACTGTGAGTGTCATGTTCAACAACATCACCTCTGAGCTCAAATTCAATGTACATGGCATTCTCCATTTTTGTTAATTGTCATGATTGTCATCATTTCTCCCCCCAAAAAAGAAAAAGAAAAATTGTAATGCCCGATTAAGCCGCCGGAGGGCGACGGGGCACTACTGTAAACGATTGCAATGCTGGTGCAAAATTGTGACGGCTTGTTGGTGTCTCAGTTACGCAGAGAAGCCAAAGGAGGACTGTGAGGATCCGCAGGATGTGCAGGCCATCTGCGAAGCCAAAGAGAACATCGGTGACTTAAAACTGAAGTCAGACAAAGACTTTACGGTGCCGAAACACCTGAGGATGAATGCTGATAGGAAAAGAGAACAGCTGAAAGGCCTGGAGGAAAATGTACACGAACAGACACACACACACACACACACACACACACACACACACACACACACACACACACACACACACACACACACACACACACACACACACACACTCACACACAGAAATCATAAATAGTCTGGTTGCAAGCATAACAGATTATTTTAAAGACTCCGTCCATCCCACTAGATCCGTGAGAAGCAGACTGAGATGAATGGACGGATCGTGGCGTTGCGGGACTCCAAAGTTCGTCTAGTGTCTCAGTTGCATGCTCAGGCTCAGCAGGTCCAGAAGGTTCAGCAGCGATTGGCAGCCCATCTCCACCGTCCTCCACCTGCCCCGCCCGTTATACTACCAGAGGAAACCCCAGAGAAAAGGCTGCATTACAGCCACGCCACCCTAAAGCGATACAGGGTTCTGAGAGAACAGAGGTACAAGAGCCAGGTTTAAGTCTGATCCAAGACCAAGTCTAAAGTCAGAAAAGAGTAAAGTAAAAAAGGATAGATAAATAAAAAGTGAATGTGGGAAGGGGGGACTACATGAAAAATAATTTAAAAAAATCAAAGATATAACACTTAACGACCATGGCCCAATTTGGTGTTGTGACTGGTGTGATCACATCGCAAGATGGTCTCTAGTTTATTATAGAAATTAATGAAATAATCTGAACTGTAGAAACAGCCCTGATTCTGCACTTAAACCCCAGTTCAACCAGGTTTTCAGCAGGTTTTAGTTAAACCTCTGATACAGTGACCTCTACAAGAGTTTAGGTGATAACTACAGGACACAGCAACCAGCATCAGAGACACCTCAAGTGCAATTTAAACTTCATCTTCTTAAGACACAGCAATGGGGTTTAAGTCCCCATTTGACTTTAAAACAGACTGCCTTAAACAAGAAACCACAGCTAAGCTAATGACAGAGCAACCGCCCCAGGATGTTCTGATCAGCTGCTGATTGTATACTTTTAATGGAAGTCATTTTTTTTTATATATTCAAACAGGTTTCAGACTATTGAGCAGGAAGGAGCCACACGTTTGCTGGAGCAGCTGGAGAAAGAGATGGCAGGAGAGGAGGAGGAAGAGGAGGAGAGAGGAGAGAAAGGGACTCCCAGTCAGTCAGCTTCATCTGTAACCAGAGAAGAAGAACAGACAGCAGAAGAGGAAGGCGCAGAGCTGAGCGAGCTGGAGGGGGAGCTCCAGAGGGAGGAGGAGGTCAGACTGCTGCACGAGCAGGACTCTCTGCTGGAGCAGGTCTGTTTTTCATTAAATGATGACTCTTTGATCAAATAAAAACAACGACGTTTAACATGTAATCATGAGCAAAATATCTTCTGGAACCTCCTGAACATCTCAGGCTGACAGTATATAACATTGTGGTATAATGCGTGGATGTATTTTCTCATCATCAGATGGAGAGTTCGGTGTGTCAGTTTGACGCGGAGCTCATGCTGCTGCGTCACCAGAAGCTGTGTCTCGACTGGCAGCTGAAGACGGCCGACCTCCGTCAGCTGACGCTCTACCAGGAGCTGCTGTTCCTCAAGGAGTTTGAGAGGAGGGAGGAGAGCCTGCAGGAGAACCTCAACCGACGCATCAAGGAGGAGGGCAGCATCACGGTTGGAAAGAGTTTATACACTACTGTACTTTTTTCCACTACATGGCAGTATACAATACAAATCAGTATTTGAACTACTGAATTATAAGTCAACATTAATAAACATGACACAGTTGCAGCTGAGCAGTAATACAGTTTTGTTTCTGTAAGTATATTTTAAAGTGAGTTTTAAAGTAACAGTTTGATTTTGTACTTGTTTAACAGACCTGAGAACAGACCTGGGAAAGGTCGTTTCAGTCAAGTTTTCAAGTCGTCTGCCATCCGTCTGACAAAACAGATATACTTCAATTAAAAAAAAAATACAGCTGTCACACATAATTCATAGCAGGTTATCATACTTCAAGGCTATTTGCTTCTGTTTTGCCTGCATTATTACAGTGATTGTGTGTGAAGTGCTATGAGCTCAGGCAACGCATCCTGCGCAGATATTGATGGATTCTCATGTACTTTTCCGTTCTGTTCCTCCCGTCTCTCTCCTCTCAGTCTGAGCTGGAGGAGTTTACGGAACAGCTGGCACTGAAACAGGGAGACATAGCAAAGCTGCAGGAGAGAGAGAAGTCTCTATATGCTGCCTTCCAGGCCTCACTGGGCAAAGAAAACAAGTTTGAAGAGATTCTGACCAAAGTTTTCAAGAAAAAGATCAAACGTGTAAAAAAGAAGGAGCAGACAGAAAATGAAGGTCAGAGGAAGTAACACAAGTGTGATTGTGTGATGCTGTGTGTGTGTGTGTGTGTGTGTGTGTGTGTGTGTGTGTGTGTGTGTGTGTGTGTGTGTGTGTGTGTGTGTGTGTGTGTGTGTGTGTGTGTGTGTGTGTGTGTGCATCAACGTAGCCTATATGATCCAATTGTGTGTTTGCAGAGGAAGAGGAGGACAGTGGTGAAGACGATGACTGGGATGATGATGATGATGATGATGATGATGATTATGACAATGACGCAGAGGAGGGTGGAGCTGCTGTGGACGACAGTGTTTGCCCACCAGGTCAGTAACCTTTAAATTCTTACCAGTGTTGCAGTCGGTTTCCTACTACCTTAAAGAGTAACTGAACCCCTGAGTTAAAAAAAATGCTTCTAGAACTTGAAAAAAGTATCAACATGGGCAGGCTTGGACGGGGGCTAAGACACACCCATTTGGGTCTTTCGTTTCTGTGATTCTCTTGATCGACAACTTTGCTTGGCTCATTTTTCTTAATCAATGTAGCGTTAAAATCCCAGTACAGCAAAAATCTATTTTTTCTTTTGTGTGAATCAGTGTTGATTATGAGTGTGCTCCTACACTGTGACAAGATCATGTGGATGTAGCATGAACTTGTTGAACTTAATTCAGTGTTTCTCACAGGATTTTAAATACGATTTTAAATGCATCAATTTGGTGCACTTTTAGAGCAAAACTAAGAAGCTTTACCTATGAAGAACTTCTTTCTGCCCGCAAGAACAACTGTTAACAGTTGTGCAAGTAACAGAAGTGAGCATTTAGTCCACAGGCTCAAGATCAGCCAATAGCAAAATTAAATTGCAATAACCATGTATCAGCTAAAGTATCATCCAAAATGCGGTCAACCCAAACAGACCAAAATATTACAGTACATGTGATTCTTTGGCCACACATCTGGACTCAACCTGTGCTGAATACACTGAATATTATTTTGACCTGGCCAAACTAGATACGATGTGTGTGTTTCAAGTTTAACATGCTATAACTTTGGCTTCAATTATAAATATGAATCTGTGTGTGTGTGTGTGTGTGTGTGTGTGTGTGTGTGTGTGTGTGTGTGTGTGTGTGTGTGTGTGTCTCAGGCTGTGAGCCAGAGTTGTTGGAGAACACACTGCAGTTGCGAGAGCGTCGGCTGGACCTGGAGGAACTGCTGGCGGAGGAGAAGAAGAGTGCTGAAGCTCTGAAGAAGGAGTGCGACACCCTCATCAAGAAGGTCATAGTCTGCTTTTCAACTTCCTGTCTCCTCATCTGACTTGTTTACCTGTTACCATGTGCTCTTTTTGTCAGCTCACATACTGGTGTGTGTGTGTGTGTGTGTGTGTGTGTGTGTGTGTGTGTGTGTGTGTGTGTGTGTGTGTGTGTGTGTGTGTGTGTGTGTGTGTGTGTGTGTGTGTGTGTGTGTGTGTGTGTGTGTGTTATATTAGTATTATTCTTTGACATATTTTTGATAACACCATACAAGCCATACAAAAATCAATGCCTGAAACCCGAATTGAAGATACACACACCTGCACTTGCACGCGCACACACACAAACCCTAAGGAGTGATCAATTACTCAGAGAAATTAAACTTAGCCATGTGTCAGAGACACAAAACTTCATATCACTTCATATCATCCACATGTGATCGTAAAATGCAACTTATCAGAAATAGAAACAAAAAAAAGAAAGACCAAAATCAATCAATATATAATAAATAATATAAATAAAAATGAAGTCAAATTGAGTGCAGATATTACAGAAAGGGAGACCTGTTGACATTTCAAATTATTAGCTCACAGTTCCTCCATGTGAATAACCGAAACAACTTCATGCTGTCAGTTTTTGAGGCCAAGTGGATTTGATGTCTTCTAGTTTTCAGAATATATTGTTTTATTAGAGCTGTTGAATGTGTGAAGGGAGAACTGAATAGTCCTCTAAATATCCAAAGAGAGACAAGCCTCTGTTAGAAGAGTGTCTTATGGTAAACCCCAGAAAAAAACAAAAAAGATTCTTGACCAGAGTGCATGAATTAGTGGAAGGTTCTAAAATAATAATATTATAATAAATGTACCAACATGTACAGATTGGAGACATAGAGGGGTAAATGTATGTAGCACAATATTAGAATAATGCAAACAGGGAATCGCTTGGAACTGAATAAACCTGTCTGCAGATTATTGAACAACTACTGTATGAATACAGGAAGGGGCAGTCCTCCATGTTTTAGCAGGCAACACAGCTTTGATTTACCTTTCCCAAATCTTGTTAAAACAGTTGACAGATACAGAAACTTTATAGAAGTAATTCACAAATTTGGTGATAAGCATCTAACTCTCTGGCGAAAGAGAAAGCAATTCCAAAATATCTTGTGGACTCAAAGTGGGGGTTCTTTTCCCTCGCTACATTTCTAACATATAACCAAAAAAATAGATTGTGGTAGATTGTACTTTAAGCTTCATTTACCAAGAAACTTTTGTGTGGTTGTTTTTCTCTGCTCGGCTCTGCAGGAGAAGTCGGTGAAGACCAGTCGGAAGGCTGCAGAGGACGACTTGGAGTTGATCAACAGGGAGAAGCAGCAGAAAATGAACGAACTGGATGTGGTGGTTCCTCTCAGACTGCACCAGGTATACAGCCCAAAACTGTGAAGGTTCACTGATGACAAAACAACCGAGTGAAGACCAAACAAAAGTTCTACTCAACATATTTGTAAGAGCATTTTTCGTAACCTTGGTCAGAAGTGCAGCACGATGAAGTAAAACCTCAACGTGAAATAAAGCAGCATTTATTTTGATGATATTATTTTTCATGTCATCAGGAACATTTAGAATTTCTCACTCAGTTCTGTCCATCTTGTTTTACCAGCTGCCTTTCAGCCGTTATATTCCAGTTTGAAGTATTCCTGTACGTTGGCCTTTTTTTATTTTTTTTTACCAGAAATAAACCACCTCAAAGAAAGTATGGACAGGTTGAAAAAGAAGAAGCCTATCCTGCAACCCTACCCCACTATCTTTATTTTCAAGCATAGAAAAACAAACTCACAGAATTTTACTAGAGAATTTTAATCTTTTGATTATTTTCTGGATTAAAGGATGAATTTTTTGGAAGGAGAGTCTTTTCAGAAAAAACTGCCCATCACAATTTCTAAATGCCCAGTTTGGCAGTTTTGACATATTAAAAAAGCTTCACTTTACTGACAAACACTCCATAAAAAGTTTAACTAATAGATATTGGCATGACGCTTCCCCAGTTAACTAACATTGAACTTAGTATTTTGTACTATACCTTTTTTTTAAAATGTATGTTTAATGCAAATGAGTAGTTATTTTTATTAAATATGTGCTAATTTGTATACATTTCCAGGATAGGAATCTGAACATTGGATAAAGCTAGGTTTATATTTCTTGTTTAATTTTGTTGAGATATTAGAGTCAAATATTTTGGATGTCTCTTTTCATCACTCCATAAATCCAAAAATATTGTCAAAAAACTATATATACTATACTATAAATGATATATGAACAAAATTGTCTAAAACCTTAATAATATAGATAGGAATTAAAAAGGAGCCATAAAGGTCCACTTCAGTAGCACTAACATGGTCATTATGACAGCTTTATGTGTTATGTGGCTTTAACTTTATCAGGCACTATAGAATTTCAACTTAACTTTGTTACATTTTGTTGTTTTCACTTATTACATCTCCTGCAATCACTCCATCCGTCCACCAGATTCAGTTCGTCTTAAACGGCTCAATGCCGCCAGACCTGAGCCCAGCGTTGGTGCTGAACATGACGGAGCTGAACAGGCTGCAGGAGCGCATCCATCAGTTGCAGGAGGAGAAGAGTGAGCAGAGAGATCTGTACTGTGAGGCGCGCAAGCATCACGTCAGGCTCCTCCATGACCGCAAGGACATGGACACCAACATCCAGGGTGAGGTCCCCACAGGCAAACAACTGGCATAGACCTGGCTTAACCTGAAACCTCTGATTAGGTGTTAGGGTTAGATACCAGTAAAATTCAGATGGTCATAAATGATTATTGCTAGCGCCAGAAAATGACATTGTTAAATTCTGATCAGTGTGTTGTTGTGTGTCGGTGTAGTGCTGGAGAAGCAGTGCAACCAGCTGATGATGTTGAAGTTTGGGAGGCCGGTGGATCTGGAGGCTCTCCAGACGTTGTCGGGGAACAGGAGCATGGAGGAACTCAAGCAGGAGAAATTCCTCCGAGAAGCTACATACGCCAAGGAAATCAAACAGTGGGATGTACGCTGAGCTGTGTGTATATGTGTGTGTGTGTGTGTGTGTGTGTTTATTTGTGTGTGTGTGCCGGCCTTAGGCAAGCTTGAGTTTCTGTTTTTGTTTTAATTCTCTTTACCTAAAGTTAAACATTCAGCCTTTTATTTTCATATAGTTTTAAAAACAGTTTAAATTGGAGTATGTTTATTGATCTTTTTCCTGGATTTATGTGTGTCTGTGTGATATTCAGATGAAGGTAGAAGAGGCACATCAGGCTCTGATGGAGGTAACCAGGTGTAACACAGAGCTGCTCCTCTGCATGACCAACCTCTTGGACCAGAAGAAGGAACTGGAGCATCAACTCAACGCCAGGCAGAAGAAAATGGTGAATTCTGTGTATTGAAATTATTTCACATGTAATATGGATCAAAGGTGGGAACCACAATGCTAACATTGTAGATTTAAACTTTCCTTTCACTGACCATGCTTAAAAAAAATGAGGATTTTTTAAAAACAAGTTGAAATAAACAAATAAAATAAAATTGGTGGCCCTGTGGTAGCTCACTGTGTAGATATTGACCATTAAAGCTGAGTTTCCTTTCACTCTCTCCCTATCAAATAAACAAAAAGCAAAAATGTCAAGAAATTAATAATTCATTAATTGTGTTGCATTTTCAGTCGTTTCCAGCTTGTTTGGTCGGCTCCCAAACAATCAATATTTTTCGGGCACTTTAACCTTTTTCCGTCAGATCCAATGGCTATTGGACACAGGTTCTGGGTCAGATTTAAACCCACAATGTCCTGACAGCACTTTAGCCTGCTTTCTTCTGTTTCTGTGTGCACAACTGAGTGAAGGTACAATGGTGACTATTTATGTGTAGTAACATATATATATGTGTGAGTCTGTTTGTGTCTGTCCATATGTATACTGCATGTTTATTGTAGATATCTGTTTGTGTGTATCCAGGGCAGACAGTTCCAGGATTACAGGAGACGTTCGGATCAGGAGGAGATTCGGAGGCTCCATGGGCTGGTGAAAACCCAGTCTCAGCAGGCCGAGGCCCTCAGGAGAGAGATTGGCCTCCTGTCCCGTCAAGGAGGCCACGTCCTGCCCCCAGGCCAGGCCCCGCTGCCCCCGCTCGCCCCCTTCCCCACCCTCAGAGGCCGCACCAACACTGGCGTCCGGACACATAAAGGAGGCCACGCCCTGCCGCCTGGCCAGGCCATGCTGCCCCCGCTTAGCCCCTTGTCCACCACACCCACACAAGCAAACAAGGATCAAGGCATCTGTCCAAAGTACAAAAGTCACCCAGCAGACAGGGAGATAATTAACTGAGGACAGAAGACACATACAGTCACTGTAAAGCAGGCGAATTCTGCTCAATTATAGAACTTTTTATGAATTATTGCTATTCTTAGGATAAATAAATAAATACTTCAGTTGGTTGACTACTGTGTTTGTTCATAATTCAAAGCTTTAAACAATGAGGTATTTGATTCTGTCTTTACTGAAAGCTACTCTTTGGAGTTTTAAACCTTTTGATACGATTCAACTCAATAACTTTTCCTCAGCTAAATAATACAGTTTTACATTTGATCTTGGAAAGAAACGATCAACAAATGTAGGGATGATAAAAGTAGACTGAGTGGGTTAAATGTCTAGAAGCCTCAAGAAACGTACTCTAGACCCAGGATTACTGTAACTGATCTAAGATCTATACTTCATTTCCATTCAACACCTTTGAATTCTTAGTTGTCAGTCAACGTACAATTTACCTTGCTTCTATTAACCCCTTTGAGCATTTTCAGTCTGTGTTGAGACCACGTAGCTACACCCTAACCAAATGGTTAATGATCTACTTCTATCAGCTGACTCCGGTGAAGCCTACAATCTAAATGTTCCAATTTACACACACATTTAACACAATAATGGGTATTTGTAATCCAGCACTCTTAATGATTTAGGTCCTTCCTAACATTTTCCCTTCCTATACGATCCCTCTTTGGGGCTTAATTGACAGTTTATTTATAACTTCCCCTCCTATGTGGATGGCTTTCAGCTCTACTGTATGTTGTTATCAACCTTATTGCTCACTCAGAGCTGTCCGTTTTAGTCATACAGTAAGCCTACCTTTAAGTCTGACTGTATACTACTACAGTGTTCTGTGTTAGTTCTGCAGTTAAACGTGAAACGGAATGGCCCTCTTACCTTTGTAACAGTTAGATCACAGAAAGAAATGATTATGAAATAATAGTCAGTCCCATGATCTAATGTTTTTTTCTTTATTGGTTGTGTGCACTTCCCATGTTAAAATTAAAGTTAAAACGAGTCAACAGATAGAAATACCTAGTCAGATGGGAGGTGACTGTACAGGGTACAGGTTACAGTTGGTATCCTCCAAAAAAGTCATATTACAGACACCCTAAAACGAGTCTTTGTACAATCAGAATTTGATCCATTTGGTCAATTCCATTTTTTGGCCGCTCAACCGGAGGAAATGGCTAATACACATTCTCTCAACCCGCTCGATCAGACAAGGTTGTGTTTGAAAAAGTATATTAACGCACTGCATACTACATACTCATGTATGTACTGCATACTGCCTGTGCCCTTCTAAATTAATAATTAACTATAGCATTACCAGCAGGCTGTCAATCTCTATAAACAGATTCTGCAGTCAAACGCTGGATCTTTAGTCAACAGGACTTTTTGGCATTGGAGGCATGGAAGCGCATCTGGAACCCCAGGAATATAACCCATTTACCTCAAGAGGCTTATCCTCATCATACCGGCAGCCAAGGGTTCAGGGATTGCACTGACGATTGGCTGTATCTATGACGACGTTACTGGTCCCAACTACAGTTTAATCAAAATGATCACAAATGTAAATCAACATGACCTCTTCCACTCAGATACATTTTTTCCTGCATTATTTAAGGACAAATTAAAATGATTTTATATCGTAGTGTTAAATGTGTATTATTTTAATTATATATATCATTTGTGAGCTCCTGTATTCTTTTTCTTCTTAACCATTCCTAAATGTCACCTACCATCATTCATATTTTCTTAATTAACCAATCATTACTTAAACCGTCTGAAAAGCCTTTATGCATTTTAGAACGGTTTAGTATGTCCAGTAAAGTTTTTTCTCATTCTCAGAAATTCTTTGGAATCTAATAGCTATACATCCCTGAATTTCTCCCATACACAAAATCCAGTTAGAATGCACAACTGTACATACACATTTTTTTATGTCATACTAAGTTTAATAGTATTCTAGTATCATTCACATCCCTGTTTGGTACACACAACTTGGATTGAGAAAGGCCATTTCCACAATGCCTTGTTGAAACCACTCCTTAAATTGTTCTCGCCAATCATGCAACAACCCTTTCATTGCTCAATCATAATGCCCTGAGGCTAAATGTGGTTGTGAAATATCTTGAGAGAACCTGGTCAAGTCAAGCCCTGTTCCACCCTACATCTTATGCAATGTTTGTGACACCTCCTAGTATTGCAACATATTATGTCATATACATTGAATGTGTTGTATCTCTGTTATGCTGTTCATTCTGTACATTCTGTCCATCCTGGAGAAGGATCCCTCCTCTGTCGTTCTCCCAGAGGTTTCTTCCTTTTTTCTCCCTGTTAAAGGGGTTTTTAGGGGAGTTTTTCCTGTGAATGTGAGGGAAGGACAGAGGATGTCGCATGTGCACAGATTGTAAAGCCCTCTGAGGCAAATTTGTAATTTGTGATTCTGGGCTATACAAAATAAACTGAATTGAATTGAAAAAATATTTTAAAACATTAGCATGTGAAAAAAAAACTTGGGTGAGGCACTTCTTAGGGAGATCACTCTCCTTAAGACAGCGAAAGCTGCAAAAGTAGCCGTAGGTAAAAATGTTAATTACAAACATACATTTTAAGTTGCAAAAGCAATAAGAAAACACAAATGAATAATTCATATATAAATTCTTCAATAAGTTGAAAAAAATGATATTTCTTTGTATCACATAATGTTCATGTAGTTAACAGGAGTAACAAGTTCAAACTAGATAAAGGGGAAGAACACACCCCAGTTGTTCCTAACCCCTCCTCTTTCTGGGGTGAGGCAATACTTAAACCCATTTCCTCTTCCCTTCAGACCGAGGCCTGTGCTGGAGAAAAACACCATGTCGGCAGATTTAGTGGAGGAACAGAGGGAAATGGAGCCCCAAGTTGCTCCTGCTGATCCCTGCTATGCCGGACCTGAAGATGTGGGATGTGATGTCTGCCCCGGGAGAAAACGGAAAGCTCTCAAGTCCTGTCTGCAGTGTCGGGTCTCTTACTGTGAGCAGCACATCCAGCAACACTATGAAGCCCCATCAAAGAAACACAAGCTGGTGGAAGCTGCAAAGCTTCAGGAAAACATCTGTACCCAACATAATGAGGTGAAGAACATTTTCTGTCTGAATGATCAGCAATGTCTCTGTGTTTCCTGCTTAATGAATGAACATAAAGGCCACAACACAGTGTTAGTCTCAATAGAAATTACTGAAAAGCAGAGAAAGCTCGGAACACAGCGACAAGAAATCCAGCAGATTATCCAGAGCAAAGCAGAGGCTGTGAAGACCCTTAAGAAGGAGGTGGAGGCTATCAATCACTCCGCTGATAGGGCAGTGGAGGACAGTGAGAAGATGTCTACTGAGCTGATTCATCTCATTGAGAAAAGGAGCTCCGATGTGAAAAGTAAGATCAGATCCCAGCAGGAAATTGAAGTGAGTCGGGCCGAAGAGCTTCAAAAGAAGCTGCAGCAGGAGATCACTGATCTGAGGAAGAGAGACGCTGAGCTGGAGAAGCTGTCAACCACAGAGGATCAAGCCCAGTTTCTGCACAATTACGCCTCGCTGTCACCTCTCCCTAAATCTACCGCCTTACCCTGCTTCAATACACATCCTTTGCAACACTTTGAGGATGTGACTGCATTTGTGTCCGAGGCCAGAAAGAAACTAAAGAGAAGCTGTATTAAAGAATTGAACAACATCTCTATGGCAGTGACTGAAGTGGATGTTTTACTGCCACAAGACCCCAAGACGAGAGCTGAACTGTTACAATATGCAGATTGCGTTAATGAATTAAAACTGGATCCAAACACAGTGAGCATGCAGATGTCATTATCTGAAGGGAACAGAAAAGCAACAAGTACGAAAGATCAACAGGTGTACACTGATAACGCGGACAGATTCATGAACAGGTCTCAGGCTCTGTGTGAAACAAGTCTGGCTGGGCGTCATTACTGGGAAGTGGAGTGGAGTGGCTTAGGAGTGTCAGTAGCAGTTGCATACAAGGATATTGCCAGAACAGGAGATATAAGTAGATTTGGTGAGAATGACATGTCTTGGGCAATAGAGTGTGTGGCCAAAGATTTTCATATAATTTATACTTACAAACATAACAGTAACATTATAAAACAAACCATTCCAAACCCTAAGTCCTACAAAGTAGGAGTGTTCCTGGATCACAAGGCAGGTATCCTTTGTTTTTACACCATCTCTGAAACTATCACTCTCCTTCACAAAGTCCAGACCACATTCAGTCAGGAACTCTATGCTGGACTTGGTGTTTATTATAAAGGATCTACAGCTGAGTTTTGTGACGTCAAGTAGACAAAGAGCAAGAGTGGATTTTTCCCTCAGACAGAGAGGGCTTTGGCAAATTAGATAGAGGTTGAGTCTAAGTTATGACAGCTCATTTAGTAATGCAACATTAATTGATATTCAACCGTGTGTGGTGTATTTAGTCCTATTCGTTCTATAATTGTATTGTTGCTGTAATATTTTCTGCTCTGGCTGTGAAGTCTCCTTTTTTTAATCAGAACTGATGAATAGTTGATTATGTGTTTATTTTCCCACAATACAGTGTATTCAGAAAAGTGTACTTAAGTTTTAATGGCTATTCTGATTCATCATTGGATTTTTGCAGATTGGATTGCTGACATACTTAGCATATAGTTTTTGTGTATAAAGTGAATACGTAGATGGAAAGATAAAGATTGAGTCCTTTAAAATAATTTTATGATTGAATATGTGAAGTTCATAAGAAGCATTACAGATAAGAAGATTTACAGCTACATGTTTCAACAGAGTGCTCAGTAAATAGATCAAAAGACTTTTACAGGTACTGTCTAATGGTAACAAAGTTTTACATGACACTGATAAAATAAAAAAGAATTCAAAGAATACTTGTAAAAAGAAATACTGTAAAATTGTAACATTTTGTGCATTGTATATGGTGCTGCTGTTTGCTGATTGGATGTGTGAAGTCAAACAGTCAATAAAGTATTTGCTTGTTTGTTCAATGCCTCGTTGACGTCAATCTGCCGACTGTTGTCAAGGCCACATTCCCTAAAGATAATGTCAAGTTTCTTTTATCTCTGAGAATATTGTGTTATTGGGGTTGGAAGGGAGGGTTTTCGTGAAAGTGTGTTCTGTTTATTAAAAATGAAGCCAATACACATAGTATGGAAAAAGGTAGGCCTAAATGTAAATTACACAGGTGTCATATTTAAATGGCTACAGCTTAATTTTTTAACAGATAACCGCAGTAGGTTGATTAATAAGGAAAAGGCTAGATTACCTTGTGCCCTTTGGGGGAAAAACACTACTGCTGATCAGTGTTGGACTGTTAGTTAAACAAAAAAAGCATGTTTAAGAAAACAATTATACGGAATAGGTCTTTTTCACAGGAGATATTTTGACTTGTCATAGTAGTAAAAGCACACATGCATAATAGTATGGCTTACTGGAAAAGAACACACCCATCGTAAATATAATTCATTAAATCCATGGATTTAATTATTACAATGGGTGTGTTCTATATTTACACAAAGTAACACAGAACACATATAATTAAATCAATGGATTTAATTATATGTGTTCTTTTCCAGTAAGCCATACTATTATGCTTGTGTGCCAGCACGCACAATACAAGGAGCCTGTAAACTAAACAGCTAAATGGAATTCAGCCATCATTAATTCACACCTGTGCTTTCCTTCTGTGACTTTTCTTTTGTGAAATTGTGACGGCAATTTCCCCCTAATTTCTGACATTAGACTAAACCAGGGGGTTTCAGTGTTGCTATAGATTCAATTAGCAACACTGTGGAATACAATCATGTTTTTGCCTATATTTGTTTCTATTTTGGCCAATTAGCACCATTAAAATTATCAAAAATTTGCTATTAGCAGTCCCTGTTTGCATTGTTCCCATATATGTAGACTACTATCACTGGATTACTTTGAAAATAAAGAAGTCTTAAAACATGATCATTCTCAGGCAAGTTCTGGAGTTTTAACAAGCATCTTTGTCCTATAGGCACATTTATGGACATTTATTCGCAAAAAATATCAGGGATATTAATACCCTCGGTAAGCCATACTGAATAAAGATTTGGCTCAGTAACTAAACACTGCTGCTGAGTGTGAAAGAGACCTAGAAAAAAATGCTGTGAATCCAATTCATGGTCATTTTAAAACCAACTCCGTTAGAAAGCTGTTCTCAAATATTTAATATTTCCTTTTAAATAATAATAATTCCTGAAACAGTTTTGAAACCCAAAATGGAAACTTGTTTTCAGTTGTTATTATCACCTCGTTATTTTAGAACCAAAGTGAAGGGACAGTGAGGTCTGGGTGGGTCACAGTATAGTTACATCAGCTGTTTTATTTTACAGTATGCAGAAAAAAACATCACATGTTAGTGACACCTGAATAATGCTCCTTCACAGGAAGCTATCAGGCTTTACAAATCTGGGATAAAACAAGGCAGAAGAAAAAGACAAAGCAAGCAGAGTGAACAAATGTTGTTCACTCTCTTCTCTCTCACACACACACACACACACACACACACACACACACACACACACACACACACACACACACACACACAGTAACAGCTATTAGTCCTGGCTCAGTGTGTCCAGTTGGCTCTGATTCAGAGTGATAAAAACATGACCCAACTTAAGTTTAGTGTGTTTCTGATCATTAACCATAAATTACTTAATATTTCACACCACCAGCTTTCCATCGATAGCTGGTGGGATAACATTTTCCATCACATTATTTCAGCTAATTCAGAAAAAAATGAGGCCTAAACTAAAACTATATCTTTTAAGAGTTTATAACATTTTTTGTTTTTCTTTAACAAATAGAAGGTAACTTCTCAAATGACTCAAGAGTTTAACTTTCTCTTGTCACAAAAGAGCTGTACAAAATCTCATATCAGGGAGCTGTCTGGTCAAAAAAACAAGTATGCAAAATTACAAATCTGACCAGACTTTAGATAGCAGCTCTGGGGACTCCAGCTGAATCGATAAGTTGATTCATTGATCAGTTGATCGACAGAAGAAAACAACTGTGCAATCAATACATTTGAAAAAAGAAAAAGATTCCAAGCAAAATTGACCAAAATGTTCTGGTTCCAGCTTCTTAAATGGGAGGACTTGTAGAGTTTATGTTGTTTTATCATTGTAAATAGTTATATAATAGTAAAAATAATAAATTTGTTTATGTTCGGAGAAGACCTTCTCTTGGACATTTCTCATACATTATACTGACCAAATGATTAATCGAGGAAGTGAGAAAATAGTTGGCAGTTTATTTGTTAATGAAAGCATTCTTTAGATGCAGCCACACAATACATTTGAACAAGAATTCCCCTAAATATAATAAATGTAATTAAATAGCCATTTGAATAAGGATATTTCTCATCAAGAACAAGCAGTCAAGACAACGATGCCAGTTTTCGATTCTTCTGAGTATGGTACAAAACGGTGAAGAACCTAAAGCAACAAAACCAGGAGGTCCGTTTCCAACAACAACAACAACAACAACAACAACAACAACAACAACAGATACCAGTCTCAACCCCCCCCCCTGTCCTCCAGGCTCACATAGCAGCCAGCTCCTGCAGCAGCCTCTCCTTCTCCTGCCGCAGCTCCACGATGCTCTGCTGGTTCTGCTCCAGACGGTCCTCCAGCCACTGCAGCAGCGGCCCGCTCACCGCAGACATCTGGCTGCACAGGTTCTTGGTGAACACCGAGCCGTTGTGGATCTTGGTGACCGGGTCCAGGTGCGCCAGGCTGTGGATCTTGCGGTACGTGTCCTGCTCCTCCTGGCACAGGATCCGCGGCAGCTCCACGGCAGACTCCAGGCACACCTTACCGATGGCATCGCGGGGCACCACATGGATGGGGATCTCCACCCGCTCGTACTCGGAGCCCTTCTGCGCCTGTGTAATGGAAAATTATATTAGTGTATGTTGGAAGTATATAGTGTAAAGGTTTTGAATGAAATGTACTATGATGTGAAGATTTTACTCTAAAGGTTTTGAATGAAATGTACTATGATGTGTATTCTAAAGGTGGAGAACCTCGTCTCTCTGTATGTTAAGTTACACTGTGTGGAGACGCTCCTTATGTCCTGTCATTCATGCCCCCACCTTTTGACCCTCTCACACCTTGGTCCTTCCTCCAAACCTGAGACTCATACCCACCTTTTGGTCTTCTTCCTCTCCTTTGTTCTTCATACCCCCCCTCCTTCACCCATTCATTGTCAGGAGATGCTAACTCAGAACTGAGCCTGGCCACCCCGGCTCCCATATATACAGGGGTGAGTTCAGTACTTTGCAGGCTCCCGGTGACCCTGTAAACTTCTGGCTCTTTCATGCAAAGAAATAAAATACCGCAAGGACATTTCATTTGTCATTTGATCATTATTTCAACGCTCATTGGGACTCATCTCGGGACATAGATAGTACTAGTACAAATTGGGTATTAGTAAATTAAATTGAAGTTCTGGAAAAACTTCTCCACTACGCCACAGCCGCTTGGAGAGCAAGGTAGTTCTCCAATCAGAGGGTCGGTGGTTCGATACCCAGCTTCGGCAGTCGATGTGTCCTTGGGCAAGACACTTAACCCAAGTTGCTCCTGAAGGCTTGCCATCGGTGTGGACTGGATGATGAATGTTAGTTAGAGTCTGATGGTGGCACCTTGATGGTAGCCTGTCATCAGTGTGTGAATGGGTGAATGATATGTAACATACTACTGACTGTAAGTCGCTTTGGATAAAAGCATCTGTTAAATGACTGTAATGTAATGTAATGTAATGGATGGAAACAATGCTAATAACTCTTGTCGAGATTACATTGGGGGCGGCTGTGGCGTAGTGGAGAGCAAGGTAGTTCTCCAATCAGAAGGTCGGTGGTTCGATACCCGGCTTCAGCAGTTGTTGCTCCTGAAGGCTTGCCATCGGTGTGGACTGGATGATGAATGTTAGTTAGAGTCTGATGGTGGCACCTTGATGGTAGCCTGTCATCAGTGTGTGAATGGGTGAATGATATGTAATATACTACTGACTGTAATGTAATGTAATGTAATGTAACTTCCACCACACCTGCACCGACTGGAAGCAGGTGTAGAGCACCCGGCCCGTCTTGGTGTTCTTGTCCTCTATGAAGCAGGAGAAGATGAGTCCCACGAAGCACTGGTCCAGCATCTGGTACATGGCCTGGGTCCTCACGTCGACGTGGGAGGGCCACACGGTGATGTGTGGGTGGGAGTGGTACCAGCCGACCACACGCATGGGTCTGCCGGTCATGTCTGCCAGCCGCTCCGCCTCCGTGGAGGCTGCCGACAGCTGCTCCGGGGAGATCTCCACCCGGTCCTTCCTCTTGTCCGAGCGGCGGAGGATGATGACGGAGTAGATGTGGACGATCCGGGTGACCTCCACCTCTCCGATACACAACCCCATCACCTCCTCCTTCTCCGTGCTGAGGGCGTGATTCATACACACCAAAAAGGCGTCCGACTCCAGGTGAACGGCGCTCACGGCCATGACGAAAACATCAACACGGAAGCAAGCGTTTCACTTCCGTGTTCTGAAGTGCAGCACAGAAACATTCCGTGTTGGTGCAGAAGGCTCTTCTATCGACCGAAGGTTCCGCTTCCCTCTCGAGTGTTGTAAAAATGGATTTTATGATATAAATAATATATTTAATAGACGTAATCTATTAACATTATGTGTTATTAATAACCTTTATCATGTTTCCCCCTGTGATTCAAATTTAATGCATTAATAAATAGGCATTGACTACATTCAATCAATATAAATAATAAGTATCAAAAGTACTTATTGGCTCAATATTATTATTAGGTGTTAAAATGAATAATGAAGAGGTAAAAAGTATAGAAGTACATTTTAGCACTTTAAAAAATGTACTTAAGGTACAACAAATCTTTAACTCACTGCACTCAGTTGCTTTCAGTTGTAATTTTCTTTTTTAATGCAATCCAATAATGAATCTCATGGCCCAAAAATGGATTTTATGATATAAATAATATATTTAATAGACGTAATCTATTAACATTATGTGTTATTAATAACCTTTATCATGTTTCCCCCTGTGCCCAAAAATGGATTTTATGATATAAATAATATGTTTAATAGACGTAATCTATTAACATTATGTGTTATTAATAACCTTTATCATTCAAATTTAATGCATTAATAAATAGGCAAATTTAATGCATTAATAAATAGGCATTGACTACATTCAATCAATATAAATAATAAGTCATCATAATAAGTATCTTAAAGTAGGTACAACAAATCTTTAACTCACTTGGCTCAATATTATTATTAGGTGTTAAAATGAATAATGAAGAGGTAAAAAGTATAGAAGTACATTTTAGCACTTTAAAAATGTACTTAAGGTACAACAAATCTTTAACTCACTGCACTCAGTTGCTTTCAGTTGTAATTTTCTTTTTTAATGCAATCCAATAATGAATCTCATGGCCAAGGAATCCAAATGGACAATAGTCAGTTTATTTGCAAAGTGCTTTTCATCATAGGTGTACACAATGATCATAAACCAAGTTTATGTAAAAAAATAAATCACAAAATATGTCTTCAATCAAAAGTAAAAGTGCAATTATTCACATAAAAAAGGAAAACTATTAGTGCAAATTCAAATACAGTGCAACTTTAAACAAAAATTCAGCTACATACTTTGTACCTGTGGCTAATACTTTTAGAATGTAGTAAAAAAAAGTTAGACTCTGCAAACATTGCAACAAGTCACACCTTTACTCTAACTGTGTCTTTCTGACTGACTATAAATGCAACCATAAATAATTGGTGATTTTTTCCCCCTTCATAATCAAAATGTGCCAGGACTAAACATCACTTAATCCAAATTTCATAAGCAGACATGGCAAAGAAAGACATCAACCAGATTAAGGTCGTGAGCCAAAAAAACATAATAATAATGTCTGATGAAATATGTATTTGCGTTGCCTTCTGTTTAGGCAATGGTTACACAATTATAGCTCACAGGTCTTTACACAAATAATAAATCACATTGTCATCCTCCTATCACCTTTCTACTCAAGCTTAGAGAACACAGCAGCAGACCCGTTTCCATGCGAAGCAAAAACACCAAGTCCCTGATAGTGTGGCTGAGTGAATCTGGTCTGGACTCTGTGGAGGAGGGTCATGGTTGCGGAGACGCTGTAGAAACACAGGATACCTGCCGTGTGGTCCAGGTACACTCCTACTCTGGAGGACTGAGGGCCTGGGATAAACGTTTTTAAACCGTTATGTCTGAACTCATAGCTGTTGCTGAAACACTCTAATGCCCAAGACTTGTCATCGTTTCCAAAACCACTTTCATATCCTGTTCTGCTGATATCCTTGTACGTGACGGCCACTGAAACTTCACATTCGCCCCTCTCCACCTCCCAGTAATGACGGCCGCTCACACACTCTCTACTCAGAACCTGAAACATGTCAGTAAATCTGTCCTGATGACTTGAATATAACTGTTTTTCACTCGTCACTGTTGCTTTTCTGTTCCCTTCCGACAATAACAGCCGTGCATTTGCTGTGTTTGGATCCAGTGTGATTTGACATGAATATTGTAAGAATGCAGCTCTGGTCTTAGGCTCTGGTTGTGGCGGTACAACATCCACCTCAGGCACTGAGATCTTGGTCCACACATTGCTCAGAATGTCTTGTAGCTTTTCTCTGGCCTCTGACACAACCTCCGTCACATCCTCAAAGTAGTGCAGAGGGCGGATATTGTTGCTGGGCGAGGCTTGGGCTTCACTAACACCTGTCAGTGAGAGGTAGTTTTGTAGAAACTGGGCATGGTCCTCTGTGCTTGTGAGCTGCTTCAGCTCGGTGTCTCTCCTCCTCAGTTCGGTGATCTCCCGCTGCAGCTTCTCCTGAAGCTCCATAACTCGACTGACTTCGGTTTTCTGCCGGGATCTTATCTGCTGCTTCACATCAGAGCTTCTGCTCTTGCAAAGACGGCCCAGCTGAGTGAAGATTTTCTCGCTGTTCTTCACAACCTCATCAGCGGAGCAATTGATAGCCTCCACTTCCTGCTGAAGCGCCTTCACGTCTTTCTCTCGGCTCTGGATTCTCTGTTGGATCCTTTGACGACTTGTTCCGAGCTCTCCCTGCCTCTCAGTCCTTTCAGTTGAGGCTAAGACTGTGTCGTGGTCTTTATGTTCATCCAAGCAGATAATACAGATACACCGCTGATCAGTGCGGCAGAAAATCTTCATTATCTCACCATGATGAAAGCAGATGTTCTCCTGGAGCTTCTTGGAAGGGTAGACCAGTTTGTGCTTTTCAAAGGCAGGAGACTCATAGTGAGGCTGGATGTGCTGCTCACAGTAAGAGACCAGACACTGCAGACAGGACTTGAAGGCTCTCAGCTTTCTCCCAGTGCAGAAATCACATCCAACATCTTCAGGTCCGGCATAGCAGGGATCAGCCAGAGCAACTTGGAGTCCCGTCTTCCTCAGTTCCTCCACTAAATCTGCCAACATGGTGTTTTTCACCAGCACAGGTCTCGGTCTAAAGGTCTGCCTGCACTGAGGACAGCTGTGGTTTTCCTTCTGATCCTCCTCATCCCAGTGGCTTTTAATACAGCTCATACAGTAGCTGTGCCCACAGGGAATAGTCACTGGATCCTTCAGTAGATCCAGACAGATGGAACAGCAGAGTTTTTTCCGATCCATCAAATTTAGTTGCTGCGCCATTTCACCCCATGAGACATGGAATGTAAAATAGTTTCACTTTCTCATATAAGATAAGAACTGAGAAGTGTTCCAAACCGAAGCTTAGTTCCCTTTCCTCATGTCTGCTTGCTGATCTGCAGTGAATGGGGCTTCACTTTACAACATGTTCGTTACACTCAACTGTACACTGTCAGATCTGCGAAAGAGGCAGGAAGCAGGAAATATCTGGACAGTTGGGACTGGCTGTGTTGGACAGCCAGAAGAGGGGGAGGGGTTATTGGGCTCACAATCATTCCAGGAAGAGGAGCAGTTTCAGTGAGGCAGCGTGTGTTTATGTGAAGGGCAGAAGGGCCATAACAAGTAGTCCAAGACAACACATTCTGCTAAAAGTAGGGTACACAGTTAACAGTATCACAATAAAACACAATTACAAATTATTAAATTCTTGTAAACCCAGTCAGACACATTTCCCATTAAAATGTGCCTGTACTGTTTTGGCTTAGGGAATTATTTACCCATTAGAGTGCAAAGGACTTTTACACTGGATGCTGATTGACCAATCAAAGAGCACCACTTCATACTTTGTTTTTTTCCCTGTTTTATTAAAGGCGTTGTCCTTGCAACCTCTCAGCAAAAGTGTAAATGTCAGGGCTATTTTCAACTACTCGTCTCCACTCCTGTTCTTCACTTTGGTTGTTTTTTCTTTTGTCCTGTCTGTTTTTCACCAGCAGAGGCCCACCTTGGGTTAATATTCATTCAGTGCCAGTTATTGTCCTCATCTGTTCTCCTCAGTTTGTGTAGTTCATTGGTTTTCTTATGCAGCTCAGTAACTAACTCTCTGTTATTTATCTTGATGTTGTCTGTCCAATACTTTGGTTTGTGATCTTCAAAACGAATGACTTCCCATCAGCCTCAGCTTTAGTGCTATTTAGCAAATGCTAGCATGCTAACACACTAAACTAAGATGGTGACTATAGTAACCATAGTCGCTAAACATCAGCATGTTAGCAATGTCATTGTCAATGTGTTAGCATGGTGTCTTTTAGCATTTTCTTTAAGCTATATTCTGAATATAGCCTCATAGAACTCCAAGCATGGCTGCACACTCATAGTCCCATAGGTTGATTTCATTTACAGTCTCTGATATTCAGTATGACTGAAGGCTGCTGCTTGGCAACTGGTTGACACAACACCTATGCATACTCTGGCTGTGCAACAGTTGTCATGCACAGGAAGATGATCCTTTAAGGAGTAGCCTGCAAATGCATCAGTCTTCCATTGGTAACTCCCATGTAGACAATGTTGTTGTGTTGTGTAGACATGAAATTAAAGGAAAAACTAATTCAGCCAAGCCCAAAGGATATGCGGGGCGGCTGTGGTGTAGTGGAGAGCAAGGTAGTTCTCCAATCAGAGGGTCGGTGGTTCGATACCCGGCTTCGGCAGTCGATGTGTCGTTGGGCAAGACACTTAACCCCAAGTTGCTCCCGAAGGCTTGCCATCAGTGTGGACTGGATGTTGCATGAATGTTAGTTAGAGTCTGATGGTGGCACCTTGCATGGTAGCCTGTCATCAGTGTGTGAATGGGTGAATGATATGTAACATACTACTGATTGTAAGTCGCTTTGGATAAAAGCGTCTAAATGACTGTAATGTAAAATGACAAATGCATCAGTCTTCCATTGTAAATGTAGACAATGTACATGAAATTAAAGGAAAAATATGACAAAGGATATGTAGGATATGACACAAAAAGGCAGTTTGTGCAGGACATGTGAGAAGTGAAAGTATTTGCCATTTAAATATGTTGTGAGGCAAAGCTGGATGTTACATTCAGGGTCCGTGACAGAAGTTGTAACCTTATAGTTTACAAAATTCATACATTTGCAGGTTCTCCAGTTCTTCTTCTGTCCACTATCTTTTAAAAAAATCTTATTCAACAAGAGGCCCTGAAAAATCTGCCAGAGAAACATGACACGCTGGATCCACTCTCATGTCTCCATGGCAACAGGTTGTGGTGGAGAAACTTTGATCCTGAAAGCCACACATGCATGATCAAATGTGAATTCACTCAAGCATGCCTACATCACACACACACACACACACACACACACACACACACACACACACACACACACACACACACACACACACACACACACACACAGCAAAGGAAGCCCATTTAGAAGGTATCGTTCAAAATGTAATTGACATTTGTGAAAGAAAACAGTAGATAGTGTGTAAGGCGCTACATAGAAACAAACCTAGATGGACACAACAGTTCTTGTCCCACAGTAATAATAATCAGTAGCAGTAACACACTCAATACACAATAAACAACACAACAAAATGTTTTAAAAATAAGGCAGTTGATATTCTATTTTAATCATATTGTCAATAGATCCCACGAAAAGGAAAGAATCAACAATGAAGGTTTGTCTCTTGATACTTTCTGTCTTCCCCGTCTCAGCAACAGGCCCATTTATTCCAACTGAAGATAAAAAGTGTCTTAAATATATATTTTTTATTATTTTTAAACTCAGTCATTTTCTAAAACATCAGGGCGCTGTCGTTGTTATCAAACCCTGCTCAAGGATATTGCAAGGACTAAATTGTGTATTTGTTAGGGACTATTTTCAACCGTGGACTAATCCACATTTAGTGCTCTAGAGAGCATTTCGAGAAACAGGACAGTGTATGTGGGATTGAGTCAAAATAAACTGCTGGGTGTGTGTCAGCCAGAGCAGCAGTGTGGCTTCCTGATGTGTTTCACGACAACAATTGAGCTTTATGGCACAGAACAATAAGAATTATCAGGCTTTGGGGACACAAACAATACCTGTTAGTAGGATTAGTTCATTGTTGTTTTTTCCATGGCATTTGTTGACAGTAATAAAAACATATGATATCACTAGCCTTATCCTTTAATTATTTTATTTAATTCACTCCACAAAACTTCAACCAAACTGTATAAATGCTCTATTTAGTTAATGCTAAGTTCTTTGTGGTATATTGTAACCCTGCTATTCTTTAGCTCTGTTATTTTGCATTTCATCCTGTTATTCTGTTATTCAATATCCCAGGTACCCTTGCTACTTTGTAGCTGGACTGTGATTATGTTTGGTCTTGATTTTAATTGAAGACTATTACTTATGTCTACTCTTTGCATACAATGCTGACGGAGGGCACTAAAGGTATGGGGGAAGTGTACTGAAATGGCTGAGGTATTCATCTTCCAATGTGTGAAATAGTAATCAGTGGTTTTCTCTGAAAAAAAATACTGTGAGATACTTCATTCATTTATTCACAATGAGTATTTGCTATTATCAAGCAGTAATATAAAAATGTATCTTTAAGTTTCCTAGCAAACCTACCTCTAGTGAACGGGTCATTGGATCATGTGGCACACTTTTTTTTTTATTATTATAAATATTTTCTTATTGTTTATGTCCTCATTTGTTTCAGTGTAAACTTGCTTTTAACCTCAGTTTGGTTGATCTTTTTTTTTTTTTATACGATATGATCAAATGCATGTTAAAAAAGGCCTTTGATATTTTCATAATGAATACAGGATACATAGATCACACATCAGCATATTTGACCATTTAATTCACAGCATTTAATTCATTTTGGTGTTGATGACTCAGGTCTCTGAAAATGTATATCTATGTTTTTTAATTGGATGAACAGATTTGGTGTAAAAGTAATACTGTGTGATTAACTGCAAACAGCTTCACTGTGGAGTTTTCTTTTTAAAGAGCATCATTTTATTTACTGAAGCATTAAATAACACAATCTCTTTTAGTTCATTTCCTTTCTAATCTTTCCTCCTTTTTGTCATGTAAAATATCAGTATTGTTTGGGTTTCCACCTGTTGAACATTTAGGGCACAGTGAATGGGGAAGTAAATTGCAGGCGCTAGGACCCTGTGGGTTCACATCTTTTCAGGTTACACACACGATGCTGCCTTCAAAAGCAGCAGAAATATCAGCTTTCCATTTCGTATGTGTGGTGGCATCTAATTATGGTGAATTGTGAGTGCTCAATAATCAATCAATCAATTAAAAATAAATCAGCCATTGCATCTCTAAAAAATGACAATTATTTTTTAATGGTTTGTGTAAAGTTTACAAAACAAGACTGCTTGGTCATTTGACATCAGTTATGCTGTTTAGCATTTGATTTATGAAAGATATGTGGTGTTTCATTTCTAAATAGAACCTCACATACATACAAACAAGTCCAGCAAGGGAGACTAATTAAAAGGAATAGTTCCACATTTTGAGATGTATTATTATTATTATTCAGTTATTTGGTGGTAAAAGGGGTGCCAAAAATACTCATAAATGTTCAAATGAAAATCAAATCTCCCATTAACATATCAATGCCACCAAGTGCTGCAGAATCAAGGCCTAGAGCAGTCTGTAACACTCCCATCCAGACCATCCGGCAAAAGATCCACACTGACGTTCTCACTCAAAAGTAATTCATTCGAAACTATTCAAAATATTATAGAAAACCTGCACTTTGTGTTTTCCTATTGCAGTGCTAATTGTAACACAGACCTAAACTGTGTATTGTTAGTTGTATGTACAATTTAAATGAATATCGGATCACAAACCCTGGTTAGGACAGCCATAAGTGGAAGAATACCTGACACAGTCCATCATAAACCTGTATACTGTTTGAATCATACAGGGATATTAATCACCATGCTATGTTCCATATCATATCCCAAACATTGGATAAGACATAAGTAAAATTCAAAGTAAATATAATAACATCATTGTTGAAATAATAATTAAATCATAATGTAAAGATCAGTCTTCTTAGGGGCCCAAGTTGATATCTTGCCTAGCGCATTTCAAATTTCCAGAAACTTCTATTTGTAAAATGATGACTGAATCATACAGGGATATTAATCACCATGCTATGTTCCATATCATATCCCAAACATTGGATAAGACATAAGTAATTAGTTAACCATACTGCCATTTATACTCTGTTTAGCAGCCACCAAAGATTTTTGGTCTCCATCACAGAAATGCATCCTGGGAGTCATTGTTTACCTTTCACACATATTTTACGTTACCTTTTGAACCAAAAGGAAGATGTTTTCTGACATAGTTGTTCATAATACTAATAATTCAACCATAGTTTTATGTGTGATAGTTAAATAGGCGTGTACTAGGAGCTACTATCTGTATCTTCATCTGTAATTGTTTATGTCACAGAAATACCTGTATTGGGATTACAGCAAAATATATTATTCTGCATTAAGTAGTTAACCATACTGCCATTTATACTCTGTTTAGCAGCCACCAAAATAACATTATATTTTAAACATTTAGATAAGATAAGATAAGATAAGATAATCCTTTATTAGTCCCGCAGCGGGGAAATTTGCAGGCTTACAGCAGCATAGAGTTAAAGTGCACACAAGAGACATAGTAAAGAAAGACAAGATAAAAATAAAAATGAAAATAAAAAAATAAAAATAAAATAAAAAGACAAGTATTATAAATAAGCAATAAAAACAGTAGAAAAACACAATAACTGAAATATAATATTTACAGACAGAAAAAAAAACTATATTAACTATTATTGCACATACTGTTTGAATCATACAGGGATATTAATCACCATGCTATGTTCCATATCATATCCCAAACATTGGATAAGACATAAGTAATTAGTTAACCATACTGCCATTTATACTCTGTTTAGCAGCCACCAAAATAACATTATATTTTAAACATTTAGATAAGATAAGATAAGATAAGATAATCCTTTATTAGTCCCGCAGCGGGGAAATTTGCAGGCTTACAGCAGCATAGAGTTAAAGTGCACACAAGAGACATAGTAAAGAAAGACAAGATAAAAATAAAAATGAAAATAAAAAAATAAAAATAAAATAAAAAAACATATCATATCCCAAACATTGGATAAGACATAAGTAATTAGTTAACCATACTGCCATTTATACTCTGTTTAGCAGCCACCAAAATAACATTATAAGTCCCGCAGAGGGGAAATTTGCAGGCTTACAGCAGCATAGAGTTAAAGTGCAAACAAGAGACATAGTAAAAGAAAGACAAGATAAAAATAAAAATGAAAATAAAAAAATAAAAATAAAATAAAAAAACAAGTAGTAAAGTAAATACAGAATGAACTGTCCCTAAATTTTTTATTTATAGCATAACGATTGTTCCAAATCTAAAATTTATGGCAGGACATTTTGTACTCAGAATAAAAAAAAAAAAAAAATGACAGCATGTTTCAATGACAGCATAAAATCACCAGCAGCATTTTGCAAAACCCGAGTTTCCGAGTGGTCCCTGAATGCGGCAGGAGCGTCGAGCAGAGGGACATCCGTCAGACTCCGTCCTTCGCTCTCAGAGGTGCGTTCAAGAGCTCCACAGGCTGCACCACCACCAGAGCACTCCGCCGGGACCCGTCACACCGAGCTCCGGGCAGGTTGGGCCGGATTTCTCCTCTCCACCAGGACTGTGGGAGACATGCGACGTCTCGGAGGAGGAGGAGGAGACGAACTGGCCATCCAGCAGAAGCAGAAGACACCTGCGAGGAGGATCTGAGTTTCAATAACGTCAAAAGAAAGGCAAGTGGCAGAGAAAAGGGTAGGAAGGAAATGTGTGCAGGGACGTTTTTCAGATTGCTTGCTTGTTTGGTTGTTGTTTACCGGCTCCAGCATCGGGAGGAGAAGGCAGGCTGTGGGATGAGTCATAGCCTCGGTGCAGGGCTGCTGGAGGATCAGATGGAGAGCAAAGTGTCTGCAGCCACTGAAGCCACACACACACACACACACACACACACACACACACACACACACACACACACACACACACACACACACACACACACACACACACAGTGCTTATCAGCCAATGCACATGCAAAGCACTGCACCTCTGCAAATGACTGTGTGTGTGTGTGTGTGTGTGTGTGTGTGTGTGTGTGTGTGTGTGGGTGTGGGTGATTCACCTGGCAAGACTTTCAAAAGGGTTTTTAAGAAATGAAAGCGTTTACTTTTGGGCTTTAGTCCCAGTGTAGGAACATCTTAATGCTACTCTCCAGCATACAGGGATATGCATGCGGCAATCAAGTTTCAGAAATATATTTGAATGAGAATTTTAAGATTTTTGGTCTCCATCACAGAAATGCATCCTGGGAGTCATTGTTTACCTTTCACACATATTTTACGTTACCTTTTGAACCAAAAGGAAGATGTTTTCTGACATAGTTGTTCATAATACTAATAATTCAACCATAGTTTTTTCACCTGGCAAGACTTTCAAAAGGGTTTTTAAGAAATGAAAGCGTTTACTTTTGGGCTTTAGTCCCAGTGTAGGAACATCTTAATGCTGCTCTCCAGCATACAGGGATGTTTCACACAATAGTGTGCTTCCAACTTTGTGGCAATACAAGTGTGTATGTGAAGCTTTCCTGTTTCAACAAGACTGTGTCCCCTGTTCACACAAAAAAAACAGGCCCGTAAAGAAGTGCTCTTCCCAGTTTGGTGTGGAAGACTTGACTGTCCTGCACATTACATTACATTACATTACATTACATTACAGTCATTTAGCAGACGCTTTTATCCAAAGCGACTTACAGGAAGTGTATTCAACATAGGTATTCAAGAGAACTACTAGTCACCAGAAGTCATAAGTGCATCTCCTTTCTTAAACAAGCATCTTAAAGCATAAACCAGAGCAAAAGTATAGTGCAGAGGCAGATTACTACAAAAACAATAATTGCAACAGACTAATCCGAATATAGTAAGTGCTACAAACTACTACGAATAGGATAAGTGCAGTAAACGAATACGAATACAATAAGTGCAGCGAACTGATACGAATACAGTAAGTGCAACAACTAATACGAGTGCAATAAGTGCTACGAGGAAGGCTCAGGGTAGTACTGCACAGAGCTCTGACCTCAGAAGACTCCTTCATCACCTTTTTTGAGGTGAACTGGAGCACTGACAGTGAGCCATGGCCTTATCAGCCAACGGTTGTGTCAGAATGGGAACAAATCCCTGCAGCCAGCTTCCAAAATCAGTTGTAGCGGCAGATAAAAGCCCACCTTTCTGTAACATGTTCAACTATCACATATGGGTGTCATGCTTAAAATCCCTTAAAACCCATCATGTTCCTGATATGATTGACGGGTTCCTGCTGGCATGAAGGCCTACTTGCATGCGGCAATCAAGTTTCAGAAATATATTTGAATGAGAATTTTAAGATTTTTGGTCTCCATCACAGAAATGCATCCTGGGAGTCATTGTTTACCTTTCACGCATATTTTACGTTACCTTTTGAACCAAAAGGAAGATGTTTTCTGACATAGTTGTTCATAATACTAATAATTCAACCATAGTTTTATGTGTGATGGTTAAATAGGCGTGTACTAGGAGCTACTATCTGTATCTTCATCTGTAATTGTTTATGTCACAGAAATACCTGTATTGGGATTACAGCAAAATATATTATTCTGCATTAAGTAGTTAACCATACTGCCATTTATACTCTGTTTAGCAGCCACCAAAATAACATTATATTTTAAACATTTACCTGAAGTAAATACAGAATGAACTGTCCCTAAAGAGATTTCAAATGCAAGCTCAGTAAGAGTTAACGATCTGTGGAGAACTCCGTAAACTGAATTTACAAGTCTTAATTGCATGGTTTTCATCACAAAATGAAGGGTAGATATAGCATGGATTACAGTACAGTTGGTCTGCAGTGTCTATGCTATCGCTACAATGGTTTATGGGGCACTATCTGGTGATGAATCTCAGTGAACGAATACACATCAATTTATTTATGAAAACTCCTGCCGCTTTGGCTACCAGCAGCATTGTGAGAGACACAAATAGTTTTTTGTCTTTATCTGTGCATGCCAAAATAATGTATTTGTATTTGGTACACGTCAGTCTGATTTTCAGTGTCTGTTACAAATTAAATACCACAACTTGTCTGCATGCGTTGCTTGCTTTAAACTCACTGTAAACTGCTCATCCAGGTGACTCTCTGAATGATTGATTATAATTCAGATACACAGTGTGTGACAGTAATGGGTATCACTCTCCGTCCCATAGGCAGACTCACGGTATTTGTTGACTCATAAATCAGTTTGTAAACAAAGATGCAAGGAGCAGAGGTAATTAGTGGAAGCAGCCTTTATTGGTTTGGTAATGCACCCTGCGTCCCTTGAGCTGCTGGCAGCTTTATTGTTTCACGTCTCCGGTATCAATCCAAGTTGATTCCTCGCTGATGAACTCATAATGAAGAATACAGATTACATTTGGCTCGTGGGGTTGTCATCCCTGCTGGTATTATAATTCAAACTGAAGGCCTCAGTTTCCTCAAAATGTCTATTAATTTGATGAAATTTCATAAAAAGTTTCAACAAGTGTTTCTCAGTTTTTACTACTCTCATACCCATGTCACCCTACAGACCCGTGGTACACTGGTCCCCAATCGTTTTGTCTTGTTTAAAGCCAAGCAATGTGTACTAGTGACTCTTCAGGTTCCACATGTCTGTGAAGTCTTGAGCAATTGAACTAAATCGTTCTTCCTCCTTGCACTAATATAGTTTTTAGAGTAAAAGTCTGTCAATACATTGTTAAAGAACCTGATGTTGAGAGGAGCCTACGGGCAGACTCTGCAGGGAGATACTCTAGTGTATGACACTTGCCATCATATCATAAATTGAAACTACTGGCTCTCCTAATTTGAGAGCCTGCAGCTCACAACTGTGTGTAAAAATCATGTATGAATGAATAACCAGGAGACTTATGTTTAATAGAAACACCACATCTGGATAAGCCTAATATGTGCGTAGGTACGTCCTCAACTCCGGTCATAGTCAGCAAATTAAGCAAAAAAAAGGTGTAAACATCAAACTTCTACAAAACTACTATCAAAGTAATTGATGTCAATGGGATCATGATTGGAATCAATCCAGGCTTTTTATTTTTTTATTTTTAAGTATTTGCTATAAATTCAGCTGGATCCTGTCAAGCCACAAAATATAAAGAAATTCAGTTTCAGTCAGTAAGTCAACTGAGAACAGTGGCAAATGTTGGTGTGTGTGAAGGCAGCGAACGGCCCTTTTGTCTCTTATTTCACTTCTAAAGTGCTGTGTTGAAAACCTGAGCTTATGCTGAGGTTGAAGAGCAGTCTGTAACACTCCCATCCAGACCATCCGGCAAAAGATCCACACTGACGTTCTCACTCAAAAGTAATTCATTCGAAACTATTCAAAATATTATAGAAAACCTGCACTTTGTGTTTTCCTATTGCAGTGCTAATTGTAACACAGACCTAAACTGTGTATTGTTAGTTGTATGTACAATTTAAATGAATATCGGATCACAAACCCTGGTTAGGACAGCCATAAGTGGAAGAATACCTGACACAGTCCATCATAAACCTGTATACTGTTTGAATCATACAGGGATATTAATCACCATGCTATGTTCCATATCATATCCCAAACATTGGATAAGACATAAGTAAAATTCAAAGTAAATATAATAACATCATTGTTGAAATAATAATTAAATCATAATGTAAAGATCAGTCTTCTTAGGGGCCCAAGTTGATATCTTGCCTAGCGCATTTCAAATTTCCAGAAACTTCTATTTGTAAAATGATGACTGTTTTTAAAAGAAGTGGTGGCAGCCCCTGGTTCTGAAATGAAAGCCGATGCAGAAGTGCCTTAAACCTGCATTGTTTCTAATAGTCAGCATTGGGAGACTCCTCTGGTTGCAAAAACAAGTCTGAGTGTAAATAACTTGACTCTACTTCTCACTTTATTTATTACCTCAGCAAATATTGTAAACATGAGTTTATGGTCTCAATCGCTAGTTTCAATTCTTCTTCAATACAGCATGATGTTCACTTGGTAAATTATGGTACCATTCAGAGTAAAATAGACCATAAAGCAGGGTATTCTTTAGGGCCTGGTTCAAGGTTCAAGGATCATTCATTAGCATTCTGCAGTACAGGGTTCCACAACAAAATGTAGATGTAGCCTAGTAAACGGTGTTGGTTTCAGCCAAAATGGCCATGCTCAAGGCTTCAAAACGGTAGTCCACAAACCAAAGTGTGACATCAGTTTTACAGTCTTAAGTGTTAAACAAGAAGAACATAACAAAAAGCAGAGTTTTGACAAAGTTTGAAAAAATCAACAGAATTCTAAGCCACAGAACTGTGGGTTTGTTTTCCTTTTTTTTTTCGGGAACAACCCCTCAGGTTGGGAAACACTCCTCGTCTTACATCCCTCCCTTCTCTGTCTGCCGCCTCATCTTCCTGCAGCGGGCCACTGAATGATAGCACTCTGACTGAGATAACAATAATCTGCAGTCACGGCCAAATCTATTTGCACATGTTCAGGCCCGTAGACCTTTTGTGCCAGTGTCATTTAGCTTTCAGGAGGTACATCAGCAGTTTCCATGGTAATGTTAGGAAATCCAGTTGTACTTTTAAGGTTTATCCAGAGAGAATTAAAGCCTGTGAGAATCCGGGTGGGGTGTGTTGCTGCAATGATTCTCTGTGACCTTTTAACTCTGGGACGGCTCTCCCTAACCGGTATAACCTTTTCTTCTCGCTCCCTGTCTTTCTCTGTCTCCGTCACTGCCTCTCTCTCCTCCTCCTCCTCCTGCCACCCACCTGCAGTGTATTGACCAGAAACAGCAGGATTCAGCCTTCCTAAGATGATTAATGCATAGATAAGATTTGCCACCTGACAGCAAGGGCCTGACTGCAGCAACACTTCTCTCCAAGTCAAGCATGGTGTGTGTGCTTTCCTGATTGGCTGTCAGCAGAATTTAGTTTTTATAGATAGAAACGTTTCTTGGCAGCAATAATCTGTTTAAAGCTAAGCAGCCGGTTGGAGCCAAAGAACCAGACTGTAACAAGTCCACTGGAGGCGGTACTTCTCAAAAGCAAGAATTTATGTCTGGCATTTTCAACTTGCACTAAAGCGGCTGTAATCAATGTTTTTTAATAATCGATCACATGACTTTGTATGTGAAAGGAACCGCTCTTTGTGATGAATCCACGGAGAAATCTGCCGTGCTGCATTTCCCCTCAGCTCTGAAGAGATTTATAGGCTCTTTTGACTCATTGTTTTGGCTTTGCGGCTGTAACATTTCTGTTTTGGTTAATTTTCAACGCTCTCATCAGCGTTTTAAGAGAAAAAGCTATGATAAACCCACTCTACACCCTTCCTGCGCAGCCCAGATCAGCAGACAGACACAGTCAGAGACTCACTGGTAAACGTAGTGGAGCATTAAAGAGCTTAAAATCCACATTTTTGTCTCAGTAGTTGGTGGAGACCAAAAACAGAGCTAAAAGAGAATGTTGCCGAATGTTGGACTTAGATTCAGCAGTTGAACACGAACTGGAGACTGATGTTGCTCTGTATCTGCTGAGTGTGCAAATAAACAATGTTTTTTTCCAACAAGTTCGCATTTATAGCTTGTATCTGCTACCCCCAAGCACATTTACAATCGAGCTGAAACAATAAGTAAATTATTTGATTGGTCGATCTGCGATTTTGACAATTGATTAATTGTTTAACGGTTCTCTATTTGATATTCAGAGCAATTAACGTAGCAGCCAACAACTATTTGCTTTGCAAGGAAACGGTAGAGAAATGTCTACCTGAGCAGAGAATGAAGTTGCTCTTGCTGTGTGTTGTAATCAAAGCATCCCTGTGCTTTCTTGACATAGCCATGGATGCTGCATATGCTTTCATTGCAACTGAGTGCATGTGAGCGCATGTGATCCCCACTGGTTAGCTCACAACCGCTGCTCTGCACTGCTGCCTTAAGGCGGTTACAGCTGACAATACATGCCGACCGATGGCGACAGCGAGGAAGAATGGCATCCACCCATCCGGTTCCCCCTCAGCAATGGGGCCAAATGTTTGCACGTTGCATGTTAATCCTATTGGCACTGTTTGCCGCGAGCCGCCAGCTCAGCCGTCTCCATATTGAAAGTCGTTGAGAGGCAATAGAAATACTCTGAAATGATTTGTTGGAAATAACAATCAACTTGAAGTTGTCAGTTTGAGCTATTGGAATTTGTGTGAAACTTCTTTTTGACATTTTGTAGACCACATGATTAACTGGTTAATTGTGAAGTTTATCAATGGAATAACCGATAACAAAAATGATGTTTAGTTGTATCTTTATAAATATTACTACCTTTTGGTAAGAGTATTGATTACTGCATTGAGGGCTTCTCCTGAAAGATCATTTAACACAAAAAAAGTCCCTGGCTGCTGTGATCATATAAACATGAGTTGGACATACTGTGTCTTCTGACAGTGGCTGCACATCTGCACTTTGCATGATGTAATCTGTTGTATTGTGGTCAGATGATCACACATTATGGCCAGATGGCAAGTCCATCTACAGGCAGTGAAATACGTAATATTTATATATGTCACCATCAGTCATCCATCATATCTCTAGTGACCGACAGAATTCAAAGTGCTTTTTTACAATCATTTCACAAGATTGTGATTGGTCAAAGTCCAGTGCACTGTGCAGTTTTGATACTGTGAAGGTAACGTGATGCATGATTAATACACAAATTGAAATTATATCGATAATGAGAATGAGTTGCATCCGTAATTGTAAATGCTCCCACCATGTGTGTTGTTTTAAGCTCCCTGTAGTGGTTGCAGTTGTCCTCTAGTGTGAGGATTGAGATGGTGTGACACATTCAGGTTAACGATTTGATCTCAAGTGCCTCGCTCAGTTCAGCCAGTCAGTTTGGATAATTCACAGCCGGATAAGTTAGAGAGTGGGTGAGGGAGAGAGAGGATTGATAAGACAACCATACAAACGAAGAAAAAAAAAAACCACACTCAGGAGGATCAACACATGGTGTGAAACTGTGGAGCAAACCTTATCCAAAATGTACAAATGTAGCAGAAGAAGAGCCAGTAACAAAACTTATGTATTACCTTTTTAGGTTAGATAGAAGATCGTAGGGGATGGATGGGTCAAGAAAGAGTCTGACTTTGACACAGGAGACTGATGTTCACATCCTGTCTACTGCCAACTTTGGTTTGAGCACTATTTTTCTCTAACCTTAACCAGAGGTTTGGATAGGTTTAGATGCGGCTGATCACAAAACGCCTTGCCCTACCGATAGGATCTGAAAAATACGTATGATTTTTTTTAATGACCGACAGCTGACCCATGTTAAACGATCATTAAGCGTTAACCGTCAAGATTAATGCCTTGCATGCAGGGGTGCTGTGGTTGAAGTTCCTAACAAGCTGCCCAGCTGCACAATACCAGATGCACCAACAGGTTAAATCCATCATTTAGCAGCCAGCTGCAGTGTAATCGCAACACCCTCAGCTGAGTCCCGAGTGTAAGCATTCACTGTTGTGTTCATTGTCGTGACACATGCAGCCACTTCTCTCAAGAAGTCTCCACTGCGTCAATTTCTTAAGCTGCAATTATCAGCTGTGTGAGCGTAGCAGTGCACTGTGCGAAGAGTTTATATGTCTGTGAATAAATGCTACAACTCCTCAAGACCCAAGCCAAGCTCCCTTGTCTTGCTTGCAACCTGTTAATTAAAGTGAAGGGGGTTATCCCTGAAGTTGGCGACAACCAGCCAGGCTTTCTTAAGGTGGGCTGACCCATCTTACATGTTTTGACATTTTTGTACATCGAACTTATCGGCGGACATATTTGATATCTAATACCGATGCTTTGGCGAGAAGCTGAATTGGCGAGAAGCTGAATTGGCTTATATCGGCTCAGCCAATTTTTCAGTCTCTAGGTCTATTCCTGAGACTATTTGGTAAAAAAATACTTTCCTAAAGGTTTGCCACTCCACAGAGAGAGAGAGAGAGAGAGACGGAGGCTGTGACTGAGAAACGGAGCGTTTGAAAGAGTGAGAACAGACATGTGGGTATGATTGTGGGATCAATAATGCAGGCTGTTCTGCCGGACAGTAAATCAGCTCGGCAGTACATTCTCTCGCCTCAGCTGCCACTTTTATGTTCACTCGTAAATACCAGGATTACAACTTGTTATGATGGGGAACTCCTCGCAGTGTAGTGCTGTTTTAATGATGGAGGCTGCTGTTGATTTATATACAGCACAGGCACACTGTTCTCTGAGGCCTTGGTAAGATGGATAGACGCTGTTTCACCATCCTTCTGCCTCGGTCTACAAATCAGGCGTCAGTAACTGGATAACATGAAACGTCTCTTTCTAAAACCGTCTCTCTCTTTTTGAGCAAATTCAGGATTTGTTTTTAAATTAAAATGAACACTTGCCTCAATGAATTGTTATCTTTTGGCTGTTTTTTGGGGCATTAACCAAAATAAATATTGTTTTAAAAATACTTCTAAGATGCTTTTATTCTCTATCATTCCAGTTCCAAGCCAAATTTCTCACAACTTTAATTAAATATCTAAACTTTCACTCATCACATTTTTCACCAAGCATTTCACCAGCTTTTGATTAGGTCAAGGGTCAGACGAACTAACCAACCTTCAGTGTTAGTCTGGGTATCATTTACTGAATTTCTGCTTATAATGAAGCAGAAATGGTGCTTACTTGGATCCACATTATTTGGCTTTTCTTCCTGGGGTAAAATTTTGATGAGTAAAATTCAATCCAGGTGGACTAGGGTTGGGTGTTTAGGCAAATATTAAATTATTTCAATTGACTGGACACCAAGCCGTTTTAGAAAGTGTTACCAATTTTGATATTCGAGAGTAAAAAAATCAAAATATATGTTCTGTTTAATGCCACAATAAGTTCTGGGTGGGACATTTTACAGTTAAAAAAAATAAAGAAAATTAATTGATAGTCAACTTTTTTTCATGGTTCAAGCTGAAATGGCCAACATTTGATGGTTCCAGCTTTTCTAGTGTGAACATATTCTGCTTTTCCTTTTGTTTACATTGTAGTTAATCTTTGGGTTTAATACTTGGTCGGAAAAAACTAAGATATTAGATTACTTCACAATGGGCACGTTGTAATTTTGATGGCCATTTTTTTTTTACAATTCTCTTATGTTTTATAGACTAGGGCTGCAGCTATCAAATGTTTTAGTAATCAAGTAGTCTACTGACTATTCCAGTGATTAATCAAGTCATCGGATAATAAATACAAATTATACAACTGAACAAGCTGAACAAGCTGAACAACTGATAAATTTCCTTTTTTAGGAAAAACATTTTTTTTCTTGCACACGGTTTAAAGAAAATGTTTTCTGAACTAAAATAGGGATTAAATATATTTTTAGAAATTGAAGTACTCGAGTTTCTCAAGGAATTGTTTCAGCATAATTATCAACCAAACGATTAATTGATAAAATAATTGTCAATCAACAATGAAAACAATCATTAGTTGCAGCCCTCAAAAAAACACAAGTAGTTCCAACCTTTAGCATGATGAGTGGTGTAAAAGGTGAGTTAATGCCGTCCAGTCCCACTAGAATGGTGTTTGAAGCAGTACTTCTGTTTCTATGTAACAGGTTGTGTTTTGCAGATATTGATCAGTAATCCTTAAAACTAAGAAGGTTATTAGATTAGATGGAGATGATTGAAGCATCTGATCAACTTGGGGACCAGAGAGCTGAAATCATTTTTAGATGAACTGACCATGAATTAATAAACTGAAAAGTAATGAGATCTATATGTCACTGCCAAGAAAACACCATGGGACTAAACACAATCTGTACTTGTTTGTCTCTTTCTCTCATGTGTCTTCTCTATTCGCCTATTTGGTCTTTATTGCTGCCTGTTCCATCTTTCACATGAAGGCTTGCTCTTCTCATATTGGCAAGATGAAAATGCCTCAGTCTCTTGTCTTTCTGTAACCTGCTTTGAATTAAAACATTTTTCGAAAACCTTTGCATCCAACAGGCCCTTAATACAGAGTTGTGGGCTCCTGCAGGCAGAGCCTCAGTACAGCATTTGTAATGTCCTCTGTTTCTGGGGAAACCTTGACATTTATATTTATATATATATATATATATATATATATATATATATATATATATATATATATATATATATATATATATATATATATAATATAAATATAAATGTCAAGGTCATTTTTTTTCTTTTCTTTTCTTTTTTTTCTTCAATTTCTATTTCTTCATCGCTCTCTCCACTTTGACAGGCAGGAGTCAGGCAAGGGCAGAGTGGTCCCCTATTACACTGCTACCTTGACATTTTGTGATTTGGTACCATCCTTGTTTTTCATTTATGTCCCTTGCCACGCTGTGGGAGGAAAATATTTCAGTTTTAGCAGTTCAAAAGGACATTTTTTCAAGAATGTCCTTTTTTTCTTTTACCACACAGTTTAATGAGCCTGGTGGAAGAAAAATGGGCAATGGAAAATGTCACTTTATCCAAGAATTGACTTTGAGTTTTAGCTAGACCTCCTCCTTAGTCGAAAATTCAAACTTGTATAGAAGAAATGAAATGAAATGCAAGTGCATATGAAAGTAATGTGTCATTTTAGTTTATGTTTTAATAATATTTCTTTATTTTCTGATGTGTAGCTTGACTTGAACACAGAAGATACAGCTTAACACCAAAATACATTATCACTGCAAGGGTTTGGATGTCCATCTCCACTAAGCAAGGCACTAAAACCCCCAGAGTTATAAGGTCAGTTTTCTTACGCCACGCATTGACAGTGCCAGTTTGGGAAGTTCTCATCTCTAGAGCAAGGCACGAACATTGTCAGGGTTGGAAGAATATTAGCTTCCAAAATCAAGTTGTTAACACTGCCAAGGTGTGAAAGTCTAGATCCCTGAAGGAAGACACAAACATGCCAAGGTCGGAATTTTGCAAATCCCTTCGGGGTTGAAGTTTTCAACCCCAAAGGTTTTCCTGCCAAGTGTGAACCACCAAACCTCCTCTTACAAGCACCAAAGCTCAAAAGATTAGTTGGCCGATAAACTGGTGGATTGACAGAAAATGAATCAGCAACAATTTGAATAAATTATTTATGTTATGGTTCAAGTAAAAGTATCAAACACTAAATTTGGGTATTTGCTTTTCGTTTTCTTCTTTTCTTTAGGTCTTGCAGTTGTTGTTCAGCCGATAAAAAATAAAGCTGCTTTGTGCCTTGGGAATCTTTTGACAGGCTTGTTATAAGTCATCTGATAGATTACTGCGTACAGCATGCACTGAAACTGAGCATGTTTTATTGGTACTTAAATGTTTTTAGGGCGTGTTCATGTGTCTGGTAATCCGACTTTGTCTGTGCTCTAAAAGGAAACAGCAGATTAGAAACTAATTGCATCTTATTAATAATAAATGTAACCAGCAGCAGTGGATGAACTGTATTCACAAAAATGCCACGCTGGGGAGTGTGCATGCAGGTTGTGTGTATGTATGCGTGTGTGTGAGAGTATGTGAGAGAGAGAAAGCATGTTTTGTTTTCCTCTCAAATGTTGCATCTTTTCCATATGTGTGTATGTGATCCATGTTGTGTGTATGTGACTGAGACAATGATATATTGGCCAATAGTTTTTAGAATGTAATAAAACTTGGACCATAATTCATTGCTTCAACAGTTGTCAAAGGTGACTATCATAGTGGATATACTATAAATTGAATCCTGGATGAGATAATACTTCAAGCGTATGAGAAGAATGTCTAAACCTGCCTCATAAATCCAACAGCTTCCGAGCAATTATTAGTTAAACGTCTCAGTAAATTAATCTGAAATTTTTCTTTGAATTCAACCGTGAAATTTACTGAAAAAAACCAAACTTTTATATGTGGTCTGATCCTTCTTCTCCTTTTAAAGTTCTAAGGGCTGAGAGGGTTTTATATTGCTCGTGTTGATTCCCGGTCTCCCCTCTCTTGCTGTGAGGAGTTTGGTTGATGTACGTCAGAAGTCTCTGCACGGCTCATCGTAGGAATGGCTTCAAGGGGAAAACCGTGCTAGTTTAAAAACAAGCAAACCCAAGGAGAGTTGAGTGATAGAAGGGTAGAAAGAGAGAAGCAGCAGGAGAGAAGAGGCATGCATGAATGAGATTAAAAAAGACGTAGAGAATGACAGAATGGAGGCAGAAAGAAAAGAATGAGAGTAACATATTAAGTTATTTGAGGTAGAGAAAGCACAAACACTGCATGTTTAGACATCCTGTCAGATCTTACATACTAGTAAGTCACAAATTAGCGTGATGAGAATACCATCTTTTATCACAGTTTATACAATTTCATGTCAACATAGAAATTTTCAAAGCAGACATTTTTACTAATTTGAGAATATGTAATAGCTGCCTTTTTGACACTCATCGGCAATGTTTTTTACCGGAAGGTCAGGACTTTGACACTAAATACGAGGGTGCACGTCCTTCTTATGGTTAGGTGTAGGCTACTTGGTCAAGGTCAATGAAATATGGTGATTTTGGTTGAATATGGTAGACGTCGACATGTCTTGTCTCTTCAATATATATAAAAAAATCATATCTTTCCTAACATTGATCAAGTGCTTTGAGTTAGGGGTACATATTATAACCGAGACGCGTCGCTTTGCCTGAAATAACGTCTTTGCCAACGTCAGAGGAAGTTATAAAAATTTTGTGACACATAATGTTACGTTTTAGGGAAAAAAGAGCTGAGGAAAGGCTGAGAACTCGCCTCATCCCTAGAGTTATTAAATGGAACCATAAAAATGTTCCTGCGATACTGTAGGAAAACAAATGAAATATGTTGACAGCCAGTGCTATCTAGGCATGGTCAGTATTTTGCGTTGGCAGTGAACAGTTTACAATGCAAATTAGTAATAAGAAAATGTAAGAGACATGGTTTCTTTAACAGACCAATCAAGCCGTAGATGTTCTACATGTCATGTCTGAAAAGGTTTTACGTGATGTCACTGCTGGTGTTTTACAGACATATTTCCAATTGCATCATCCATCACAAGATGCAAACACCTGAGACCCAAAGTGTTGAGGGTTCACCTGACAATAAGGTCGAACTGAAATGTTTTTTGCCAGTTACGAGTATAAACCCAACACATCAAACACAGCAAGAGGAGGAGGGAGGGAGGTTTAATGCATGAGAAAAAGGGGGAGTGACAAAGATGAGAGCAAAAGAGAAAAAGCAGAGAGAGGGAGGAAAGGCTAGTTGCCTGGTGACGGAGGCAGAAGGAGAGAAAAGGTGAAGAAAGGAGAGCAAACGAGGAGGAGGCGGAAGAGGAGGAGAAGAGTTGTTTTTCCAAGTGCAAAGAGTTACTGGTCACGATGCCACATCTGCTGCTGCCATCCCTCCCACTGCGCTCTCTCAGAGGATGAAGAAGAGGTGTTGGCTCTCAGTCTTTACCTCTTGTGTGTATTATTGAATGATTTATGATTTAAATTGCTGTAATGAGTGTGTGTTATCAAACTGGCAGCCCAAATCATAATTTTAGACAGCAGTGCTTTTTTCTGTTGCCTTTCTTCCACTAAAGCATCACAGATATCACAATCTCACATCCAGTCAAAATGCTTTTCTCTTTTCAACAGCATTACATCACAGAAGCGAAGTTATGAAAACACAGTTTCTTCTTTAGTTAGAGCTCCATTGATTCATATATTTCTACATTAAAACAAAATAGAAGTTTGCCAATTAGAGGTTTTCTCTCAGGCATTGGTGGGGAACAAACCCCGAGATAAATTCTGAGTGGATTTAGGTTCACAAGATTAACACGATCATGACTCCCAATAGGATAAAAATGTTGCTCTGTGTGCTGCATGTGGAAGTGGGAAACTGCTTGCGAACATGTTAGCCATAAACAACTTTATAAGGTGATATTATGACAGTGCTGTGTTGGTGATGCATTTTTCCTGCCCTCGAGTAACAATAAAAGTTGAAAAAATTGAAAAGGCAGTACAGAACGGATGCTTAAATCTGGGGACCTATCGTCAACCTTAAAATTGATATGGTGAATTTGCAGCATTATCATTCATTGGAGTTTCTGTCCACCTGATGAATGTAAGTACAACATTCACTGTCTTTTTGCTCAGTTTTGGTCTCTACCACCTGCTGAGGAAAATGTCTAGGTCTCTTTAGCTGCTAAATGCTCCACTATGTGGACTGTGACTGCTGTTTGGTGCTGAGCAGGTAGTGTACGGTGGGGTTTTAGAGCTACTGCTGCTGAAAATGGCCCTTTGAGAGCGATGAGAGTGAATCAAAACAATAAAGCAGCAGCCGGATGGCTAAACAACGAGCTGAAACTCTCTATGAATCTCTGTAATGCCAGAGGGAGCTGCAGATTCAGCTGATAGTTCTCCGTAGGTTCATCACTATGAGCGTCACATTGTCATTTAATACATTGTCACTATGAAAGTATCTATTGAAGCAGCTTAGTACATCCTCAGTTTATAGCTTGTGAGTGTGATTATCATTGTCTTCTCTCTTTACCATTGTCCTATCCCTAAACTCTTTCATGTCCTCTCCTTCCATTTTTTTCTCAACGTTGTTTTCTTCGTGTTCCCTCTCTTCCTCCTCTTCATTAATTCCCTCTCATCCTTTTCTGTCTCCTCCTACTCTTCCAACAGGCCTTTTTCACAACAGACATTGCGATTTGTCATAATAGGAAAAGTACAGGTGGCACTAATAACATTAACGATGGCTCTGTTCAGCGCAGCAGTCGAGAACAAATGGTCCAGACACTGGCGTGCAGAGAGCGTAGTAACTAGACCCTGGTGGTTTGGTCTGCTCACAGAATTAGTGTTAAATGACCCTTCTTAAATCCGCCCTTATTCTGTTCTCCAGTAACAGTAACAGAACCCGGCAGAACCTTGGTCCACTTTACCCTTTCCTGTTATAATTAAATGTGCAACGTCTGTTCTACATTACTATAAAAGTCCCATTCCACTGGTGTCAAAATCTACACGGAGACATTACATCGTATAGTAACAGCTACTACGAGGAACTTTCATTTTGTGTTGATTTTGGCGGTCTCTGTGGACAGAAGCAGTAGTGTTTCCAAGCACTTGTCGGCAAAGGTGTCTGTCCATTCCTTTCCCTGCTTTCTATTGTTGTCTTGGATGTCTGGATGGCCTTCTTTTTTGCTGTTTATAGTTATCTAGAGATGTTTTAGCTAGAGCCTGAAATTTGGGGAAAATATTTTTCTCGATTTTATCGTGATCTTGTGTGATAGAACATTTGGCTCACTCTGCTGCAGCTCACTTCAGACTCAGCTTGGAGGAACTTATAACAACAACAACTTAGTAGTCTATGCAGCTAGTTTTTGTTGAATCCTGCTTCATTTCATCCTCCCTTTGTTTCAGTGTGTACTCTTCTTCCTTATTCTTTCCTCTTCCTGTGCTCAGACGGAACGTGAGGCAAATTTTAAAGGCGGTGCGATTGCATATAAAGTCAGTGAAAATATGTGAAAAAAGACGTGAATTTGTGTCACATCATTTCTTCACATTGACTTTGTATGTAATGTAAAATACCGCCTTTTAAAATTTGCTTTGCATTCTGTCTGAACACAAAGTCCTTCTGTCTTTCCTCTCTTCTTTATCTTTACCTTTCTTTTCCTTCTGGTCTACTTCATCCTCTTACTACATCTTCTGCATTTTCTTTTTTTATTATTTTCTTCAATTTCTTCTGTTCCTTTTATTCCTTCATCCTCCTCTTTGTTCTCGTAGTAGTTTTTCTCCTCTTCCTCTTTGTTTTATTTAATCTACCCTTGCTCCCTTGCCTCTTCCTCACACCCCTGGTTTACCTCCTCCCACATCTTCTGGTCTTTCCTCTCTTTGTCTTCTAACTCCTTTCCTTGCTTCTCCCTGTGTTCCTCCTTCCATTCTCCCTCTCCATCTCATCTCTTTACCCTTCCTTGGCTGTGTTGTTTTCTATTCCTCCCCCTCATTTGGAGACTCGTGACTCTTACGCTGAGCTCCAGCTGACAAAACTTTCAAATAAATCAAACAGAGGCGTCTTTTTCTTCGTTACATACATGAATACCATCAGCAAAGTGTGAAATGTGAATAACAAAGAAAATTCAGTGGAAAGTTCACAAAAATACACACACACACACACACACACACACTGCATGCACATGGCAGCAAGTGTGGAGAGAAAACAGTTTTGAAATGCAGGGAAGATGAAAGACTGAACACCAGCAAATTGAAGCAGGATAATTCATCAGATTAAAACATTTTGAAATTTGGATACGATTGCATCTTTCTTTTTTCAATACATTTTGAGTTTTGGTCTGAGACAGTGGCGCACACACGGCGGCGGGAGCGCTCGCTGTACCTTCTGTTTGTGTTTTTTTTATAATTCATATAACGAACAAGCTTATAGATTATCCATTTATAAGGGCATGAAGAGAAAAGATGAACCAAGACAATGCACCGACCATCACTTTTCATGACAAAACACACAAAGCAGAAGCAGGCAACTTTTCATGGCTCTTTTAATTTTGTTCTGCTGACAAACTGGAGACAGGACCTACCAGACTCTCATAAATTGGGATTTCCCGATCTTGCAAGCTTTAATGTGAGAAAACCCAATCATTTAGAAAATAGAGCCAAACAAGGTGTAGACCTAATTAAACTTTCTGGTTGAGACAAGTGTAGCATGCTAGCTGTTTGAGTTTTAGTTGTGCGTTCACAGCCTCCATCCAGCTGTTCACTGTAGACTCTACAGCCATGCTAGCAGCTCAATGAGACTGTACTTAGACACAGCTCTGAGCTAAATAGCATGTCAGCTAGCCAACATGCTAACAATGACAATTGTTAACATGTCAAAAATGCATATTATGCCTCTTACCTGTCATCATATTTATCATTATAGATGATATTGTTGTGAGTTTCCTAGTTTGGAGATGTTAGCTTTAGGGATGTCTGCCTTCTCTTCAGTATAATGGGGACTATAGGCACTCGGTTTGTGGTGCTCAAAGTGCCCAAAACTACAATTGCAATGGGTCTTTCCAGAAATCATGACCCGGTTGTTCAAGACTATCCAAAGACTTTGTTCTGAGCATTTTCATATAGGCATCATGGTTGAAAGAAAATACTTCCGAAAGCAAACATGGTCTGTACAGGACTACAATTTGTTGTTTCCTTTTTTGGGGTGTTCTTATTTCCTTTGAATATCTGTTGTCCTGATTTAAACTCTTTAAACGCAGCTCATGTGAATCATTTGAGTTTATTAATACTCCTAGACACCGCACATCTGTTCCTGCCATTATCCTCGTGGACTGACTTAATCAATAAATATTATTTCATTTGTCCCCATTAACCGATTTACTGCTGACTGGAGCTGCAGTGTTAATCTGAAACAGGAGGTGGTCATTACATCAGCAATTTCTGCTGACTCGCCGACATCGGCGCGACCTGTGAAGAGCGTGACATTATGACATGATGATCAGCAGTCGAGCTATAAAGGCCTCCATTGTGCTGGCAGGAAACAACAATGTGAGTGCTCACTGAGTCACATTTTGCCACGGTGTGCCTGAACAATTAATAGCTGTTCACCTCAGTTTGTGAGAAGCGGCTGAGACGGCATGCTGGTCTCTCGCAGGAGGTCTCATTCTAGAGGTGACGTAACCGAGCTTCTGAAGCATAAACATGAACTTCTGTCTTTCATACTTTACACAAGATTCACCTCTGTTGTAGAGTCATTTCACTTGAAATCCAAAATGTCAACTTCATGGTAGCTTCGAGGTCAGGAGAACACTAATGTTATCAAAATTCATCTTCTTGTATATTTTTATCTTTTCATGGCATCCATCTAGTAGTTGATTAGATGTTTCAATCAGGACCAAAGTGGTGGACTGACCTACCAACATTGCTGTCCATAGAGCCATGCGGCTAGCATGGCCAAAATCACCTAGAAATTATAATTGATACTGATTTAATTTTTTAACTACACATTAGCAGCATCACCAAAGCTTTGTCTTCATGCTGGTATTTGAACTGGTGACTTTTTGCTTACAAGCTGTCAAACTCTTAGGAGAATGACTGGCTTGTTGTGTTCTGCTGAGTGCATGTCCCTGGGATAATAATTTTAGATAGGAGAGGACATTCTTTCTGTGTTTTTAACAGGGCTGTTATGGGAATTGCATGACTGACCCATTGTTTCCTACCCTCAGCTCAACTGAGAGCTCACTGGTGGTACTGCTTAAATTTTGATAGTTGGTTTGGATCCTGAAACGCACAGTCCTTGGCAATGCCTTACATCTCTTAGTACAAAATCTTGATACCTCACATTATTCCTTAGCATTTCCGAAATCATAAAATCTGGTTCTGGCTTTCAAAATTTGCCGGTTCCATTGGGTTCAGTGTGTGTGTCTTTATTGTGAACATTAGTGCTTACTGTGAACTCCTTTCCATTTCCATTTTAGCTGTATGTTTTGCTTCTGTACCAGTCAGACCCATCCAATATATTAACACAATACATTTTTAAAAACTTCTCTCTAGAATTGCTGGAATTGCGCTCCCCGACTCGGAACATGTTTTGCGCTTGATGTCAAAGTCTTAGCAGATTGGTTTGGACCCCGTTGCCCTTTTCACATTCAGCCAATGGGGGCTGAGGGACTGTAAATGTTTCAAAGCATCTCTCCTGCTGTTGGGGGACAGAGCCTGGTGCCGCTGTTGGTGCTGATTTGGTGGAAGGAAAGACACGAACACATGCATGTGTAATGTCCCTATAAGGGCTAAAGAAAAAGATCAAACTCAGTGATGTGAGTGGTTGTGTTGTCTCAGCAAATCCATTGTTTGGTCCAGTGCCCTTTAATGTCTCTGCATGGCCTCAGTGCATTTTCCTATTAAACAAATCATGTGGAACACAATGAAAGACAGAACTATCCTTGACATGGAGTGATGTCACTGTCCGGCTGACGCCGCCAACAATATTCACCCAGACTAGACTCCTGCTGTTTGAGCTTTTTACTTAGCAAACCTTCTGCTTTCAGTTACAAGAGCTAAAATAAAATATTTTACCACAAAATAAAAGTTAGTAATGGTAAATGCTTGGTAAGAAACAAGGCCGTTAGATCTTGAAGTAACTGAGCTGCTGAATGGAGCGTGTTTGCTTTTCTGATTACGTATACAGTAAAGGATCTTTTGATCAAAGAAAAAGTTAGTGCAAAATGGAACGGCATATAATTGATAATGGGAGAGATGATGTGTTCCTGACACCCAGATCAAGCCTGGTATTATCTTAAAGAAAAGATAGACCAGAGAGAAATGAATAGATTCTGGTATAACAGAGTATTGTCTCCCACTGTCAGTGTTTCAGTGATAGATCTTATTTTGTCATGGAAACTGTCAGTGTTGTGGTAAGGTGGCCTTTAAAGGCCTAAAGGTCACCAACATGAGCTGCATGATGCTTCATTGCCTGGACACATGTAGACTCCTAGCCAGCTGAGAGGGGACAGCAGATATTTTCTCATTCATTATTTAAGCTTTTTCAACTATATCTGTCCAGTAGAATGTTTTTTGCACAAACGCAGCCTCGGAACAATGGTCTGTGAGAAGACACAAAATAAATGTACTGTGTCTGCCCCTGTTCATGTTATATATATATATTATAATATAATTGTTTGTTATGAATAATAAATAAGTATATTTCTCTTAAGCTTAAGGCTGCGCAGTAGTTGTCCACATCTGCTATCAGGGTAAACAAAGAACCTTTGGCATCAGAAAAATAAAATGGAGTTACAGCGAGGTATGCTTGTGTCCTATTCAATGAATTCAGGCAGTTCCTGTGTTACTTTCTTCATTGTTGTTGTGATCCCAGAGAAATTAACTAAACACTTAAGGGTTAAGGTTCACTTAAGTGCTGCATGACTGAAAAGAGTGACATTGTGCAGCCAAATCAATTCGTTTTAATGGAATTGCTGCAAATGGTGCCTTTTGTGGGGACCGCCTATTGTTTAGACGCCCCTTAGAAAATGGCTCACTCTCTGATGTTACAAGCCCAGAACTCAGTTTTCCCTTTCTATACGTCAACACTGAAAGGCAGAAGGAAGAGTAAGATGAATAGGTGTATCTTTTGTTTGTATCCTTTCACCCTCCTTCCTTGGTCTTTGCTGGTGTCTCCTCGTGTTATCGTCACTTTGGATGATTGACGTTTCTAATGAAGCCGCCAAGGCTGCCGGCCAGTTGAAGACAAGCGGCTGCTACGAAGTTGCTCAGATCGGACTGAAAGCGATAAACGGATTGTAGATGGGCAGAACTGCTGTGGAAGTAGTAATATCCTCATTGGCTCTGGTGAATATCAGCGGGTGGAGCCAAAGAACAAAGGTGTCCTCGTTAAATGTTGTCCTAGCACAAGTAGCTGTACACAAACTTTAAAAAAGAAATACAGTCTAAAACTTAGTCATGATTTAAATCTGGACCTCTGATACAAGAATAAGTAAAAACAATACTTTCAAAAAACAGTACATGAGTAATGTAATTAAATTGCACATACCACCAGAAAACAACCATAAATTATATTATTATTATTATTATTATTATTATTATTATTATTATTATTATTATTATTATTATTATTATTATTATTATTATTATTATTATTATTATCCAGGAGACAGAGTATTGAGTTATGCTTTCAAAGTAAACTTACTTTGACATACAATGCTACATAAGGAAAACCTGCAGCTCCGCCCTCATGCTCCAATTAAAAACTAATATTTATTTGAGTGTATTCACCATCCATTCTAAATATGGAAATATTTTTATTACATGTAGACGACTTAGTTTTGTTTTGGCTTTGGAGGACTGATGATGAATTTCCGCTGCTTAAGAATTTATTTAATTAATTAATTTTTTTTAACTACTTTCTGTTTTACTACTGCTAACTCAACACACACACATGCACACACATACGCGCATACACAATTTCCTCCACCAGCATGACCTGAGGCTGCTCTGCACTTACTACTGAACCTGATAAGAGTGTGTGTGTGTGTGTGTGTGTGTGTGTGTGTGTGTGTGTGTGTGTGTGTGTGTGTGTGTGTGTGTGTGTGTGTGTGTGTGTGTGTGTGTGTGTGTGTGTGTGTGTGTGTGTGTGTGTGTGTGTGTGTGTGTGTGTGTGTGTGTGTGTGTGTGTGTGTGTGTGTGTCCAGAGCTAGCTTACTGTAGTGTGTGTCCAGAGCTAGCTTACTGTAGCTCAGCCCCACCCTTTCATTACACAGAGGATCAGAGAGGGAGAGACAGAGAGAAGCAGAATGTAGCAGAGATGGAAGAGGGAGTAGCAAAAAAAGAGAAACCTCAAAACTGCTTCTGGACCTCAGTAGGCAACTAACCAGTCAGTCAGTTTACCAGTGAGCCAACCGTTCAGCTGGTAAGGCAACCAGTCAGCTACTGGTTGAAATTTGTAGTCAGGAAATCAGTTATTTATAGAGACAGACCTAACTGGTTTATCAGTCAGTAAAAGTCAGCAAACAAGCAGTCAGTCAGTCAGTCAGTCAGTCAGTCAGTCGTCTACTTAGTTAGTTGGTCAACAAATTATTTGGATAGTCAGATAATCAATTAGTCGGTTATGCTAGATGGTTGGTACATTGGTCAGTCAGGAAGTTAATCATTTAGTCGGTCATTCAGTTGTTTAACTAGATGGTCTGTTAGTTGGTTAGTTGGCAATAGTAGTATTTTTGTTAATTCAGTCAGGAAGTTTTTTAATTTTTCTGTTATTTAACATGTCAATCAGTAATTGTCATTTAATTAATTAGTCAGATGGTTTGTCAATTAGTCAGTTAATAATTTAGTCGGTCATTCAGGTGTAAACTTGGGTAGCCAATCAGTTAGTTAGTTGGTTAGTTAGATGGTCAGACAACCATTAGATCCGTTGGGCAGTTTATCATGTATGGTTAGTCATTTATTCAGTAAATTCTTTGTACTGACAGTTGGTCAGTGTCTTGGTCAGTTTCCTGGTCAGTCTTTCATTCAGTTATTTAGTAAGTCAGGTTAACCACAAAGATAGTCAGCAAGGCAGAGCCATTAGACTAGTCATCCATCCATCCCTCCATCCCTCCAGCCAGGCAGCAAGTCAGCTGATGGGTGAGGGGAGTGGCTCTCTGCTCTCTGCTCTGCTGCCTTCAGCTGAATTGTAGTCAGTCCTCCAGTCATCCTGTCCTCCAGTGATCCAGCGACCCAGTGATCCAGCCTCTCAGTCAGTCAGTCGGTCAGTCTTTCCCTCAGTCAGTCAGTCAGCCATTTGGTCATTAAGTCAGTTGGTCAGTCGGTCGGTGGGTGTAGATGCAGGGCTGCTGGTCAGCTGCTCTGGACGGCTCATATCTCCCTCAGGATCTTACACTGTGGAATCATCTAAGGAGCCACTGAGAGGTAAGGAGCTCAGGTGCTCAGCAGGATGTTTGTTTGGCCAGTTTGTTGAGTACATGTCGGAGGTGTTTGCTGACTTGAGGAAGCATGGGATGAGCTGCAGGGCGATATGGGAGAGAGTTTGTGTGCAGATGTAGAGTCAAAATCAAAAAAATAGTTTTTAACAGGGAAATAAACTTTTGTGCATCTGTAGCTATGGAATGTGACCACACTCTTTTCTACAAGCTGATAACCGTTTCCATCTTGTTTCACTCAACTGCATCAACCAGGCCGCTTGTTATCTGGACTCTGGTCATGAATTTTCTCTCATGCTCAGTCTCATGATAGTGGTTGTGTGCTTTAGGAAAGCATCAACAACAGCTGTTGTTTTCTACTGAAACTTGTTTTGAACCACTTCGTGTTCAGAAAACCAGTTTGACTTCTAGTTGCTGTTATCTATCAATTTAAGAAAAGTTGTTTTGTGTAATCTGAAACGAGGAGGAGTTTTACCAAATATTTATTGAATCATTTATCATTAATAGCATAGATTAAAAAAAAAAAAAAAAAAGAAAGTCAGCCTTTTTATTTATTTTAACAGGCAGCCAAAATGATACCTTTACAAATCCCTTGTTACAGAGCACATTTTATAATATTGTTAAAATAAGCTTATTTCCTTAAAATAAATCAATCAATAAAAAATTGAAAATAAAGATACTTAAACGAAAGCATAACCCTGATTAACTTATTTTCCTGTGCAATAAGCTTCTATTGTTTAAATACTTTCCCTCAATCAGTGATTATTTTGAGTCAATACAAAAAGCAACATCCTTCTGCCATAAATACTCACCAAATGTGTATTAAACCAACACTGAAAAGAGTCCCCATCAAAATAACAATTTACCCCAGTTCTGAATACAACAATGCCCAGCTGTTTCAGACATTGGCTGAGCCCTTTTTAATATAAATTCAAATAATTAGCTGCCATTTTGAAGGATCTACGTTTTCAGTTGGACCCGATGGGCTTGTTAGCTGATGCTGCTAACAGTGCAAACTATGGCAACAGTGCTGACGGAGCTGACAGTATTAACCTGAGGGGGAACCCAAACGTGAGTGCTACGCTTCCGCCACTATGCTGTCATTCAGGATGGCGCAGATGCGTTGGCGCATATCAAAGTGGCGGCCAGTTGGGCAAGCTCACATTCACTAAAAGCATGCGAGGCTTGTCAACAAAGCAAGGAGAAGCTCTGATAAGAACACACACAGAGGATGAGTGACTTCATCCTCTGCTCAGGTAGACATTCCTACACTATATCTTTCCATTTTTAGCACTTTTAACTTACTTAAAGCTCATTTGAAAAGAAAAAAACATAAAGCAGACTTGCTCATGAGTGTAAAACCAATAAAATAAAATAAAAATAAGAAACAGCCCACTTGCTTCATTGAAACAGTATTCTCTTAAAACAGGTTTAACTACAGAGAGGAAATAATGTAAGATTTAAGTTTGTAAGATGTTAGAAAACAGTAATTAGCTGCAGGTTCACTGGATGTGACGGAAAGTGTTAATGTTGAATTGACGTGTGCTGTTAAATGTATCGCTCTCATGCTCTCGTATCAGTTTCCTTTTTTATGATTTATAGCAGAAGAGATTCTGAGGTAAATGTTTGACTAAGGCATGCATACAAAATGGTAAAAATACAGAAGCCATTTTGAAAATAATGTGATATGTGTGTTTGTTTCCAGTATAAGAAACACCCCGTTGTAATAAAACACTGAAACATAATAATATTGATATTTTGCTCTTGTACAGACTGTGGCACTAAAATAAACATTTTTAATGTTAATTTAGGCCTTAAAAATGCCATGTTTATTCATTCTACTTTACTTATCTTCTTACCTCAAACACCAGCTTTACTAATATTCTGGGAAATACCACTTAGAAAAGACCAGCATTTTTTTTTTTGTTTACTTCAATAAGATTATTAATAATAATAAAAAGGCAAATCACTACCCCCCTCCTCTCTTCATCTGTGTTTAACAAGTCAGACATGTGACATATTGGTAGTGTATAGCTCACTTCTGTCTATTCATAGTGGAAAACAGAGACGTGTTTGTTCATGAAAAAGACATTGTATAGTGGATTTTTTTCATTAATTTCACACAAAATCTTAACTCAGCACTGACCGGCGAAAGCACCACGGACATAACAAAATATAGAAACAAACATGCAGCAGTTGCCCAATCATAGTAACAGGAAGTTCATTAAAAAACCATAAATGTAGGCAGCAGCTGGACTACACTGACACTAAAGGGATGTAAAAACTGATTTTAGTCAGCGCTAAAATCAACAATCGAGAAGTTTGGTCTGCATTGTTTTCTTCATGAAGAAGTAAATTAATAAGTTACACTTCTTTACATTTTCAGTATTCACACGGTGACCATGTCTTGTTTGTGGTTCTGTTTGCCTGTAAATGGGTTTTCACTGATGTTTTAGACGGTGTGGTTTAGAAAACCATTTCCTGTGGGTAGTAAGTATAGTATAGTAAAACGAGTGGCCACAGAGCGCTACATCAACATCACCAGCATTACGTATGCAGCAGAACTGTCACTGATTCTATTTTATGGAAATTAAAAGGGATATTATTTATAATTTGATGGTAGCAACTGACTACATTATTGTGAAATGTAATCTTTACTAAATACTTGATATTGTTTTTTTTTTTGTTTAATTGTTAATTAATTTTAATCTTTGGCTAAAACAAGGACATTTTATTTCATATTGTTGGTGCTATTTTTATTTGCTAAAGACTTACGGTAAACTGAAGATTAATGTTTTCAACAGTTTATTTGAAATCCTGAACTCACTAATCATTTAGTGTCGATGACGAGATGGAAGATGATGCGCAGAATATATATATAAAGACCTGTGAAGAGAGCATTTCAAGGCAGAGTTTTTGAAGGAAAGAAGCTTAATTTGACCAAAATTTATATTTTTTTGGAGGCAGGGTAGGTCTTTATTCACTGTTACAAACATTCAAAAGCAAAAGCAGCATGTGTAGACAATCACTATACCTTCAGAAGTGTTAACGCTAGTTGATGATTGTGCTGAATCATTTTTTGCTTGCTTTTGGAACCAGGAGACACTGGAGAGCAGAGTGGGCGCCCACCTGATACTGTGTTTTACTGTCCTGTGGCGACCACAAATTCAGTCAGCTGGCTGACCACATGACCTCCAACTCAATAAGCAATAAAAGAGAGTAGAATCTAAGAAAAGGAGAATACAGCTGAGTGGAAAACCGCAGTGAAAAATCACATACTGTAGAATAGTGTTGTCTAGAACGCAACTGAAAAGAGTGGAGAATGATTGATAGATGGAAAAAGTAGAAATGGAGTAGACTCGACACACAAGTGTAACTAATATTGTAAAGATGGCTTTCTATTAAGGCGTGCCAGTCTCAAGACCCTGGTGTTGTGTACACTGGCTAATTATTATAACTTACTAGGGAAGCCAAGTGGAAATTAACAATTGTTTTAGGTTTCACCTGTGATAGCATTAAAGTTAATATTAAAACTGCTTCTTTCATCATAGGTTATACTTGCATACTGCGACTTTTCCTCTGAAAAGTGAACAGGATCCGTCTCCCCTGGTATAAATTAACAAATTGCCTACCGGTTACAGTCTGAAAGCTAATTCCATTTTGGATCTGGTTCTAGGTTGGCAAAATACCTGGATTTGCTAGCCTTAGTTAATCAATTCTCCCTCCTCACTCTTTTGTATTTATACAGCAAAAGATGGTTTATCTAACGTCGCTTTCCGACCACAAATAGAATTGGCTTATTTGTAGTTCAATAAGACCAATAAAGCAGTTCATTTTCTCTGGTAAAACTATCTCGCCGACCGTGTCATGTCGGTTGAAGTAGTGAGAATTTAAACACAGGATCTCTATCTTTATATTTTTTATGTTAAATCTTCATGGTATAACAGCCACGATGCACTCTTAGACTTGTTGAAAAATGAAATTTTCCAAACCTTCCTTATACAGCTCTCCCCACACTTGCTGCCCATAGTTTTTGTGTTTTTCATCAGTTTGTTGTGTACAAGTGGATGGTCTGTAAAATATAAATAGGTTAAACTAAACACATCAGGACTATTGGATTCATAAGACCTGCAGGTTGCTGCCAAACCCTCCAAATTAGTTTGAATTCCACAGTAACAGTGTTCTGCTCTGATTGACTGGATTTAGTCAAATTTAGTTTCTGCACTTGAAATGTTATTTATTTTTTCTGTAAGGACAGAAAGAACTTTATATGATGACATTTTCATCTTCTTGTAAACTGACTTGTTAGTGCCTCTTGTGTTTTCGGTCTCCATTTTTGGCATTGAAGCTGGTTCAATTGCATTTCCCCAAAATCACTTCAAAACAAAGAGAACAGTGACGTCTTTTTTTTTTGCATTTTCTGTTGTGCGGATTGGGGTTCTGTAGGTGGCACTATCACTGTGCATGATGACTACATAATAATTCTTAATAATTCTGTTGTATTGCAAAGAAACCTTTAAATAGTAAAAGCCATCACTTCCTGTGCGGCGGCAGAGAAGTACCAGACTGAAAAAATGGAAAAGCTTTCATGACCTGTTGTGAGCTGGATCACTGCTGTGTTAAATCAACCACAGACAGAGACCAGCAGTACATATTGGTTAAGATGGAAATGTCACAGGTTTTTTACTGCAGTACTGTAAACACAATCTGTTCAGTCACTGGTCCTTATGTGTAGTTGTTAGGAGTGAAGCTACACACTTTAACTGTATGAGTACAGCCTCACTGAGCTGCTAGCATAGCCGTAGGCTGTAGAAGTATTTTGATACATGATAGCATAGATATAAAGGTCAGGGGGTCATGAAAATATTTAGGATTCATCCGCTGGAGATCAAGAATATTCTCGAAGACATTTCATGTAAATCTGGGCTGTGGTGTTGGGATAGTTTTCTCCGGATCTTAGTGTGGGTTGGATGAAAAAACAAACCTAAGTTCTGCCACTTTGTCATTATATCCCATTGAACTCAAAAACTCCAGATTTGAACCACCAGCCTGCCAGTGTTAGTGCCTTGCTATAGACCTGAAATATAAGCCCTTGTTACTTGACCTCCTCATGCCCTATCAGATCCAGCTGTGTGTGCTGTCTATGCAGATGTAAGCCCACCTCCTGTTGTGTGATTAAGGAGGGATTAAGGAAGTCCTGATGGGACTCAAAGGTGGATAAATAGATAGATACCTTACACCTGAGTCAAGTGTGTCATATCTGATCTGGTTTTGAGTCAAAAGCCACTCGTCTCCTGAATGTAGTCTGACTATTTGGTTCCTCTTTAAAACCAGAGACTGGTTGGATGAAAGCATCCATCTGTTTGCACATGCGGACTGCTTATTCAGTACGCCATAGGAATAGCTAGAGGTAATGGTAGTAATTGAGGTTTTTGTAAACAGCATGCCACCCAGCTGCTGTTTGGGTCCACTTCAGTGATGTTTCTGCTGCGCCTTCTCGAATTTGCCTCATCGCTTTACTAAATGCGTCTGAAAGGTTTTCGAACAATCTAAGAGGTGAACCTGGAGGATGTCGGGACAAATTGGATAATCAACGGTCAATCCTCATCCATGTTAGCGGTTATTGATCGTTGACTCCGGAGAATAGATTGGTTTACGACAGCAAAGGCCCCCAGCAGAATCCGTTGGAATAGATGAAAAACAAATCCGTTTAAGATGATTCAGATACCACGGTCAGACATAAAGGTCTCTGACAAATGTCAGCTGACCTTTTAATATATATTAGATTCTTGGGAAACAAAAGTTTTTAAACCACAGATTGGGAGGATGAATCTGAAATACAAGCAACCTTAATGCTTTTGACTTCTTATGTTGAAGTTATAATCTTTGAGTTTTTCATTATTTCAAACACCTTTTTATCTGCAATATATATTCAGCGTTTTTACATTTCGCAAATACCTCTTAATGTGTATTCTGCATTGCTAGTGGTATAGTCCGCAATTCAATTATAATATATAAAATTATTAAGCACTGAAGGGCATGTTTATGTAGGAATAAACACGCCCTTCAGTGCTTTATAATCATTTATTTCCGGAACCTAAATATAAGGGAAAATATGAACGTATATGGAAAAAGTTTTACCAAAAATTACACTATGACAAGCTCCTCCTAAATCGTTCTCAAATCAGGCTCTCCGGGGAGCTGAGCTCCCTGTATTTCCACCCCGATTAAAACTATTTAAATCTTCGTTTAGGAAATACCTTAAACCAAGATTAGCATTTTCAGAGGGAAGTGACAGATGTATCCTGTCAATCAATAATTAATGCTGCCATCTCTCCCCTGCTGCTTTCAATAGTACAATGAAAATCTTTAAAAATATCCATCTATATCTTTTTCTGGAGCCTTTCACTGTACAAACAAGTGCCAACAGTTTCAAAAACCCACCAGTAAGACATTTACTGATCATTTTGAAACCTTTTATCTGATGTCTTGTTGGTGGACTCACCTCAAAATCCTCCAAAATCTGTTTGCCTAACATGTCGTTGTGCACTCTACAACAGAGCCATCTGGTCTAATGAGAATACATTTCATTTGAAAATCTAACTTGGATTTGGATAAAACCATATTACACTGATATTAATTATTTATTGATTGAATTAAAGGATCAAGGTTGTGTTATGTATAAAGATCTAATGAACCCCAAAGACACAACACCCTCTTTTCTCATCACTAGTAATTTGTAGATAATGAGGAAGAGAAGTTATTGAGGTAGATATATGCTGTTGTTTTGTTTTTTCTCTTTCTAGTATAATGAACTACAAAACGATTTCATGAAGAAGCAATGAATATTCATCTGCCTTCCTCCTTCCCTCTTACTATTTCCAAGACTGAATTATTTAGAGACAGATTACTGTTCATTTATGATAATTATAGTAATAGTAATGTTCTATGCAAAAAGCACATAGTGCTTGTCAGAGTTGGGGAAATAAAAGACTGATGGGATATGAGCAGTAACAATGCATTAATGTTAACATGCTAGTACGCTAGGCTAAATTGGTGAAAACAATATTTGGATTTACATTGCAATGAAGCCACGATTTAGATAAAATTAAAAAGGCTTTGTTGTGGTCTGTACTTTTGCCTATGATGAGTAAACTTAATGTCATTAGTAAAGGGTAGTACACATTTAAAACAATGAATGCTAAAGTCAAAAGGTTTGAATTACCATCTTGTATAGGAGTAATATTTGTACATCATAGCTGCAAACATGCTGTTAACCCCCTCACAATCTGCACGTTTTTCTTCTTGCCCCGTTTTTCATATTTAATGCAGTGTGTTTTGAGCAGCACAGCAGGGGAAATAACACTCAGGGTCTGTCGGGTGAATTCAAGAAAATTAATCATGTTTAAAGAATATCTACAACTAAAAAAACCTGTATCTATTAACTTCTATTCATTTCTTGTTTTGTATAAAAGCAAACAATTATAGTAATATTGTCAACAGGTAATCACATGTTTAGTCAGGGTGTTCTCTATAGATACACCAACTTTCCTGGCTGATTCTGATATCAAACTTTTTAAAAGTTTGATCTGCTGATTCAAATTTTTTGCCAATTCCAGCTATAATTGACAGCAGGGATCCAAACTAACGTCTTTCACCACTGTCCTGAAATATCATTTCAACCATCCCGAAACTAAAAGTTATCATTTACTTTGCTATTTTCATCTAAAGGGGTTATTTGCATAAAACACACACAAATGTAAAAAGAATACATTATTGTATATCTTTTTATTCAAATGTTTGCTTTGATGAAAACAATCTTGGCATTGCTAGCTTTAATGATGTATCATAAGCTGCTTAAAGCTAGTGTTAGGAAGTTAAACAGGTCATAATTCCCTCTCTAAAATGTAATATTGCTGTGAAAACACACAACAAAATAGTTTTTACAGGATTACATTTGAAATATAACTCGCATCATAACATTGTAATTTGCTTTTGCCCAACACTAATTTTGACTGAAACCAAACACCGACAACATGTTGTGTGTGTGTGCCGCTGATATTTTACTGTCTGTGCTGCTGTGTGCCAGTGTAAAACTATCATCTAGTCTATGTGTGTGAATGTGACCGGCAAAAAAAATTATGGGATAGATCGGCCAGTCACTGGTTATGGCAGATCAGATTGATTGATTGGTGCATCTCTACTGTTCTCATACACAAGTAATGCGCTATATTTGGAAATGACTCACATAATCATTTTGTATGTTTTCCATGTGATGGGGAGCCAGGACAGGTGACATAATATACCTTGTCACTGTGATCATGTTAGCATGCCCAAGTACACCAAGCGAGCGGTTCTGTTGACTCTTAGTCTTGTTTGCTTGTGCATTTTGTAGAAAATACAGTCTATTTGTCTTTCTGTCATGTAAGAGTGCAAGACAAACATGTCAGAGGACTAGTTTTTCCAGAACAGTAAGTCATTATTCTGTTGAGCCCTCAGCCAGTGTGCTAAAGCTCAAAGTTCAGTTAGTGACATCATTAAGGTGTAAATATGGAGGAAGATGCTGTTTAATTTATAATGCTTCAGATGTAAACGTAGAGTGTAGTTTATTTTTGATAAAAGATATCTGACCAAAAGATATCTGTTTTGCAAAGTAGACATACAGTACATGTAGAATATGTCTCAATGTGTTCATATAACCGGAGACACATTCATATACATTTTACAACACAACACAGGCCTTAATTAGATAACCCATAACTATACAACTCTATTAGTTTAAGAAGTTGCAGACTGTTTGTGAATCAATCTGACTGAAAGCTGTGACATTTGATTTTTTATCTCGCATGTAAAAGATAACAGAGGAGGAAGAGCATAACACGACTTCCTGATAGATGTTCTGATAGTGATGCTACTGAGGTTTACCCAAACAAAATCATCTCTTCTCTATGCAGCAGGACTGGACTGTTGTAGACTCCTTTCTTTCTATTTGTTTCTCCTGTTTTCTGTTTGTTTCTCTCTCTCTCCTATTGTGTGTGTGTGTGTGACAGCTTATACATTTTTAATGTCTCTGTGTTTTATGCTTTTGGTTTTGCTTGTTATTGAGACACAAGGTTTAGCAGACTCCAGGGAAAACCTTTCCTCCACAACCTGATGGTAGCAAAGCTGTGAACTAATATATCTATTAGTTGGTATACATTTTGTTATTAGATATACGTTCAGTTACCACTTTATTAGCTACACCTAGCTGAAGATAATGCAGTCTAATTTAACAACCCTTCAATAAATCAAATTGTGGTAGGTTACTATTAGAAACACTAAAGGCAATGCAGTTTAGCAGCAATAAGCAAAGCGTCCAAAATGTCCATACAGTTAAATCAAGGACTTTAATAACACACAAAAAAATAATGATTTGGATTCCTTGGTGAGCTGCTGTATAAGGATACTTTAGTTTTAGCAAGGTTTACCTAATAAATTGGCAACTGTGTGTATATTAAGTCAGTATATATTTCTGTTAATATTCTGTTTGCCCCTGGGCAAATTAGTGTAGACAGGTCTTTGCAGTGTATGCTGGTGCGTTAGTCCCTAGCTGGTGTTGGCTTAGAACTAACAAGAACTGCAAAAGCATTCTGGTGGTCAAATTTGCAGAAGTAACGTGAGGCCAAAATGTACTTGCGGTTGATTCTGAATAAACCTCAAGCATTCTTTTGAAAATGTAAAGAAAGCTGCTTGGCACAAAAAATATATATTTTTTGGCACAATCTAAAAATTCTAAACATGTTTAAGTCAATTTATTTTATAGAACACATTTAAAAATAAGAAATGTGGTCCAAAGTGCATTACATAGAGAGGAGATCATTTAATTGATGATTACGATCAATCAAAGCACAGACATGATTAAGGGGGATATACAATTATATAAAATGAGTACAGCAAAGGTACATACAATTCACATACAACACACCATTAAATACTTACAAATATTAGCTATATCATTTAAAATAGTAGATTTCACAGAGAACAGATTAATAAAAACCAACAGAAATGTCTTCATGGTGACTATCAAAAGGCTGAAGAAAAGAGATGGCTTTTTGGACAGGTTGTAAAATTATCAATCGGGGTGAACAATTTAAACTGACATTTATCTGGTTATGTAGACTGGAATGCCACAAGTTTAATACGGTCAAGAATATGACCATGTACACGTGTAGGACGTTTAAGATTGAAAGAGCCAATTCAATTAAAAAAACTGAAATCATGAGCCATTGGGATTGCAAATGTTGAAATGTAAATGTTGAAATTGTCTTGACTTAAAGGATGATCAGATTTGGGTACAATAAAAAGACAGGAAGTGATAGAATTTCTCAATAAAAACCTTAGTGAATATATTGGGTCTGTATATAAGAACACAAAGACGCACTCTTGGGAATATAACCTAATAGGGTTTCCATTGTTCGGGTAAATTGAGTGTAGGGGGAATGGAGAGTGGGAGCGAGGGGAGCGAGGGAACTGTTGTCCCCCAGAGACACTGGACCAGAGAACGCCCTGACTGGAGCCGCTCAACCACAAACCACTGGACTGGTTCGACTGTATGTCTGGAACATCATTTCCATTAATAGCAGAGGAATTTAGGTCAGCAATACGCAACAATGATGTAAGAAGTTTAGCTATTTTTTGCTTGAGCTTAGGCTGTGCACGTCCTCCTTTAGACAAAAGACGTCCTTATTAGCCTTCAGTGATTTAGTGAACAGATCACTATGATGCTGTAGTGGATGCAGAACTGTACATCTACACTCCTTGCTAGGTGATCTAAGGAGATCAAAAATGTATAGAAGATGAGTGTAATGACTCACTTAGTGCATTCAAAGAGCCGCGAAAGCGACGCCTGTATTTTTTGCAGCCTGCAAATCGTTGGTGCTGGTGGGATCCCATCGTAAAGGGTCTCTAGTTTCCCGTGGAAGAATTATGAAAATATCTAATGTATTTTAAGAATTTTTGATTCAATTCAGAATCAAATAGTCCATCCCTACTTAGAAAAAAACAAACATTATTTGCTACTTTCTTCAATTTTATTCTGTTCTGTTTTATTGTTCGTTGTCAGGGTGACTGTGAGTCGCACTGTTCTCTGTCGTCAGCTGACCGAGCTGCTGATAACTGTTTCACCCTGAGGGAATCGTGTCTGACCGAATGATCACACTACAAACATCCCAGGTTTTCCACCAGTGACAGCAGATCAATGACCTCCACCCTTCCCCCTTGTCTCAATTTCAACCTCAAACCCTCAGAGGGCTTCATCAAAGCCAGGACAGATGGATGCTAAATGTGTGAGAGCAAGAGAAGAAAAAAATACATCTCTTAGTTTATTGTCATGTGGAGCCAGTGTCAAAATAAAGGAAACCTGAGTTATAAGGACTGTTTTCTAGACCTTATTAAAAGATCAGTGTTTTTCTTCACATACTGAACATTACTCTGGACCATTTCTGAAAACCTCGCAGATTTCGATACGTTTCTTTTTAACAGGAGGCCACTGGGTTCACTTCCTTAATCCGACATAGAGAAGATCATGTTTGCTTTTGTTGTCAGTTATCAACGTGGCAATGCATTTGTTAGAGCTATCGATCCTTGGAAAGTATGCTTTCTTTTAATCTGCAATTAAACATAAACCAAGAAATGTAGTTAAAACTGGCATTTATTTATGAATACATAATTTAATTTTTAAGTAGATTAGTTTTAAACCTGAATTGGATGTTCCCCATGTTTAAGTACAGTGAATGACAACAGCCTGTCGTGACACACCAACATGGTGTAGCATTGGCCAATATATATTAGCAAATTAAACACTACAGCTCCCATGAAAATGAAACCTTGCAGCAGCATTTTTGGTTCTTCCATATTCATACTCACCACTGCTCTTTTGTTAAATGTCATCTTTTTCAACTTTTGAACAACAAAATGTCCACACCGCTCGTTCCTCTCTTGATCTTGTAGCCACAGCCACTGAACATGTCTATGGACATGCCTCTTTTGGGGAGCTGGTGGTGTTTAACTTGTGATGGCAGGGCTTTTGGAAATGATGTTTGTTGAAGGCCGCTTTCTCTGTTTTTCTATTTGGTTGGCTATATGTAGCTCAGGTGGTAAAGTGGGTTGGACATCAATAGGCTCCTAAGTGTATTTAAGGGAAAAAAAGTCAAATGTGCCTGACAAATAGAATGTAATGTAACATCTGTGTGCACAAGCCGCTCTAGCAGTCACTGCTACACTGAATGTAAATGGCTGCTATTTATACAAACGTAATTGTGTTTAGAAATTATAAGGAGTGATTGCTGGTGAATTACAGTGTAGTACTATCTTTGCTTCAGTCTGGTTGGTGAATAGTGTCACTCTGATTCTCACTGTACTGTCTGAGCTACAGTGAGGTCATTGTGAGGAGATCTGAGCTGCTGTTTAATCACTGTCCTCACTGTAATAAGGCACAGTGTTATATGTGCTTCCTCTCAGCTGAGTGCATTAGAGTCTTGTGATCCTCTTTCTAAATATACCACATTTATGCCATGAGGCAAACAGACCCCAGACTACAACACACTAGATACTTGTGCACTTGGTTCAAGAATTTCACATAAAAACCAGATTCCTTTTCTGTATCGATAACATACTCAGTTTACGATGCAATTTCTCTTTAGCATCTTTGACAAATCGTTGGGATGACATCTGACATTGTCGGTCTGTAAAATAATAAGCCTGAAGTTTTACAGCACATTACACTTTCTACTGCTTTCCCACACTCCGATACCCGACACACTCTCGTTCCCACCCACACTTTATGATGACACACACACAGTAACCTCCTGTTCTGGATAGGCCGACCCTGTGACCACACTTCCATAATTCAACAGTGGGTAAACAACTTGCGCACACAGGCATACATCATCTGCTTCCCATCACTGTGTACGTTTCCTATTCACAGGCTTGTTTAACTTCTCAAACTCTGATGTCAGTGATTGTTTCTGTGTCTTATTTAGTCTTTTCTTCTATTTTTATTTGTCTCACGTCACCTCACACACCCAGAATGCCTATAACTAACTTAACTTGAGCTAGAAGTTTCTCCGTGGGTCTCTGTATGTTAACGTGCATTTCTGTCTGTTTTCCACAGGTTTATTGCAGGCATCACTATGACTGATGGGGATTATGACTACCTTATAAAGCTCCTTGCCCTGGGGGACTCCGGCGTGGGCAAGACCACCTTCCTGTACCGATACACAGACAACAAGTTTAACCCCAAGTTCATCACCACAGTCGGCATCGACTTCAGGGAAAAGAGAGTGGTAAGTTCTCATCTCTTATAGGGCTGCAGCTGCAATTTTTTCGATTATTGAGTATTCTGCCATTATTCCATCGATTAATCAAGTAATGTGATAAAAAGTAATGTTTTTGATTATCAAGGAACAATGGTAAATATACAAAAGGACAACGTATTTGTTTCTTTTTTGAAAAATATTTAATATATATATGTATAATTTAATTTATTTATTATAATGTACCTTAATGGAACCTCCTTTTAACATTAGCTGTTGGCTCTGTTATTTAGCCAAGCAGGACTGTGCTGCCTAGCGACTGCTAACAGTTAACAGCTATAACTTTCCTTCCGGGTTAAATGAAGCCTCAATGCAGCCCCGAGGAATCAATTCAGCCCTAATATCTTATGTTAATTTAAGTAATAAAACAGGAAAAATGTGTGCATGTCTCTGGTAGGTCTGAAGTTTTCTAATTCATTTTAATCTTCATCTCAACTAGACGTCAGTTTTCCAAAACGCCAACCTCCACATGCTCACCTCACACTCTGGTAATACAGGCCCAGTTACCATAGTTACTGTACCGTGGCATTTGCCCAGACATTTTCTTTAGGCCGTACTTATCAAAGAGCACACAGCGGGTCAGGTGAGGTCTGGTTTATCTTCTACTTTTCTCCCACAGAGCTGAGTCACAATCATTATATTAACTTGTACAGGAAGATCATACCTGGGTCATGGACAATATCTGAATCTATTACAGACAACCCGTTTTTTGTCACTCCAAATGTAATCATTAGTAAGAGAACATCCTGAAATATGACTTGATGGATTGCATTGTTGGATAATGTTCAATTTATTTGCAAGGTTGTGTTCTTTGGTGTTTGACCTCTTGACTTACCAAGATTACTTTTGTTGCTTTTCCTGCTAAATGTGCAGCATTCTTAAATGCCACGCTTTCAATCCATTAATATGGGAGCATATTCCCAGGAGGAGTAGAATCCTGAAGTGTGTGATTTCATTTTATTTCATTACATGAATTGTTACGTGGCTGTTTCATTTGGAAGAGAGAGTGCCAGAGTGGTAAGTAAGTTAAAGTAACAGTTGAGAGGTAGAGAGGAAAGTTTTGTGGGCTGGAAATGGGTCAGATATGACATTTAAACCTCTTGCTGTTCACCTCTTAATGCAAAGGTTTAGCCCACATTTTGTAACCCTATTGAAAGAAAGAATAAGTTGAGAATTAATTGTTATGGAGTTAAGAAATGCCTTCTGAAAAAAATATCTATTTTGTAAAACATATTTCAAAGTTTGTCACGTATTTGTGGCTTGAGTGCATGAGTGACAATGGAGCAAGCTCATCAGCCCTTTGTAGCCTGCTCCATCTCTGTTGCATCATTAGCCACTTTAAGCATTAACACATTAACAAGATATGGCATGGTAATTAGTGAGCTTCAGAGCTCCTTGTTTGTGGATTTTTAACTTTAGACGGATCCAGGCTAGCTTTTCCCTTCTGTTTCCAGTCTTTGTGCTAAGCTGAGCTAACAGTCTGCTGGCTCTAGCCCCATGTTTATTGATTGATAATGAAGATTTAAACAGATATTTTTCCACTGTAACAACATGTCAATATTGGAATCCACTTTAAATGAGAGAAACCCATGCTTAGCACAGCTGCTGTTCTCTGTACAGAAACTGTTTATAGCTACCTCTCAAATCTATAGATGGTTTTCACATAGATGGTTGGAGTACCACTTTAGACCGTCACTAAACCTGTTGAAAACCTTAACTCCTGTTGCTGAAATCTCATCAGGATAAATATACTTGGAGAACTCCAAGTGTGAGATGCAGATATCTGAATCAGAGAGTGGGCGAGGCTCGGTTTGGTCAGATGTTTGGTCACCCTGGTGCTATTCTGCCTTCGCACATCGGAAATGCTGCCTTAATCCCAGCACTCCGGATGACTCATAGCATTGATTATTGTTCCTCACCTCCTTTGTGTGTGTGTGTGTGTGTGTGTGTGTGTGTGTGTGTGTGTGTGTGTGTGTGTGTGTGTGTGTGTGTGTGTGTGTGTGTGTGTGTGTGTGTGTGTGTGTGTGTGTGTGTGTGTGTGTGTGTGTGTGTGTGTGTGTGTGTGTGTGTGTGTGAAGATCACACCCCGTGTTCAGGAGTCTTAACAGAAACAGACACGAATGATCACAGCTGTAGCTCGGCGCTGTCAGGGGCTCCTCCTAAGGGCTTTCATGGAGACTGAAGCTGAATGCTAAATGTGGACCAGTTTGATTATCATTTGAGCCGTTGAACAAGTATGGACAGTTCTGATAAGCTATAATGAAGCAATATCTCCTGCTGATGTAAACTGAGCTGAATATGATAACCAGTCCCCACTTAATTTGTTCTGCTGGGCTTTACATTACCATTAGCTCATTGTGGCTAATATTAGCTGATGTTTGCAGTAGATACTGTTGTGTGATTCACTTAACTGAGTCAGTTCACTGAATTCATGACAGTACTTACATTGTCACGCATTGAAGTAACTATGAGGAACTTTTAACTTGCTTCTTTCTACATGAACTACTTAAGTAAACGACACCATTGGCGGGAAAATTGGCTATTTCTTTATATTTATTCTTGATGCTTGTCATCAGTGCAACCAGGTTCAATTCTGTCCAAATCAGCATAACACATCACCAGAAACTCCTTCAACTCTGTCTCCAGTAGGGCCGCTGGCAGTGACCCCGGCTTCACTGCCACCTTCGACCTGCAGTCTGAGCTCCTTCCAGGAGCAGAGCTTTGCCTTGCTGCTCTGCTTGTACCCGCTAGGAGTACTACTGAGCCGTGCAGACTGTTAAATAAGAGGTTTTCTTAAGGGATTCTGTTGATTTTGGAAACACTGCCGCTTTGGTCCACATGGATAACCAAAAACAACACAAAATGAAAGTTGCTCGTAGTAACTTTAAACTGACTTAAATCAACAACATTTTGTGTCTGTCTAGAATAATGCAATTCATAGTCTTCAGCCATAAACTGTCTCACACATTCAGTTGGTACAGAATCAAGACGACATATTAGCTCTGCCCTGGTCTTTACTGGTAACTAGTGAATTAAGAGTTGGACTTGTGTCTTTGATCATCTTTTAATAAGCTGAATTGATGCTCTGCTTCGTGCTCCCCTAGGATGTTAGAGTGGCCGTTCCAAAGAATATGTTCAGACAAATTTGGGGCCTGTGTAAAAAAAACCTGCACCCTGCTCATTCATTTACTTTATACGTATACTTTACTTTATTTACTTTATATACTTTAGCTGCAATGAGATGTCTGCCATAGATGCTGCGTTGAACAATCACATACATGGAAGTGCATATTTCCGGTGGAGTAATTAGCAATTTAAAGGCGTGTTAACTTTCCAGAGTATTAACTTTTTCTATCTTGTCTGTGACTATTGCAAACCACTGTGCAGTGTTTTGGCAACTGGAACTCCCTGAGGATCTGAGGGCTACAGAATCAATAACCACATCTCTTATATTACTTCTCTTTTTTATTGTTGATGAGAAGTTCATTTTTTCAGTTCTTCTTCTTATTATTATTATTATTATTATTATTATTATTATTATTATTATTATTATTATTATTATTATTATTTAAAGACTCTGCAGTGAAAAGTTACATGCATGTTTGATAAAATGATTTAGCTTGAAAAAATAAGATATTATGACTCACTTGAACTGCACTTTTTCAGTGTGGGCTGGATATTGAACCTGCATTTCCACTGACACCAAATAGTCAGTGAGACCGTAGGGGAGTTTGTTTATTTATTCTTTGATGAAATAAATGGGGATTATCTTTTTTTTAGTATATTGATTTTCTACAACAATCAAACATTGATGCATTTGAGAAGTTAAAGTAATTTCATAAAATGAAAAAACAAAAAGGTATCGGTAAGCTTTGATTAGAAACCGCACCATGAGTCTCACTATAGAGGACTCAAACTGTTAGATGTACAAGTGTCATCATTTTCCCTCCGACTTGAAGTCAGTTATCACCAGAAAACTGAACTATAAGCACTCTACAGTTCTTTTAACTGTTTTGAGTGTGATTGGTGGGGACGCAGCTTTGAAAGAGAGTGCCTCGTCTGGGAGCGTGATAGGTGTGAATGACCCCGGAGACACAAACACAACCAGCTGCAGCTCACAAGAGTACATCATTGTATTGTATGTATGTGTCCTTTCTGTGGACCTCAAGAAGATTAGTAGCCGCCCAGGCATCAGCTAATGGGGATCAAGTTAATAAACTAAACTAAACATTACAGAGTCAAGGTAACCGCACAGACGATTCACGATCATTCTTTTTTTTATTACTGCAAAATACAGAAAGACTAAAACATGATTGACGCAAAAAATATCCAATGCTGCTATGGACTGTCAGAAGCAGACATCCAGTATAATAGTCAGTTTGAGCTGAGCTAGAGCATCAAAGTCTGCACACTGATTTATCTGCCCCTGCTGTTTGTGTAGGCCAGATATCTGCAGACGGCTGGCTAGTTGGCGTTACCAACTCACCAGGTACGACCAACTGAACAAATTAGAATCCACACTGTTCAACCAACTCACGTGGCTATATGTCTCATAACCAGATAACAGATTGTCTACAAACAGAGAGTTCAGAACAGGGACTTTTCAGCTCTTCTTGCACGTATTTGCACGTGGCCAGAATGACCTGTGTTGGTTTAAAGTTGAGTGAGGGTCAATCCTCTCTGACAGCAACTTTAAAATGAATAGGTGGTTTTGTATTTTACTTACAGTTCATTATTTGTTTTTGTGTTAAATGTCATCGGCTACATGAGAACATGGGCAGGGCCTCAGTGAACGTCTACAGCTGCCCCGTAAATGGGGTCATACACAGCAAATCTGCTGTTA